>NC_069500.1:1145463191-1145595691 GCF_027579735.1 Bombina bombina | reverse complement strand
AGTATAATAATAATAATGTTTGTATATAAGGTACTAGGTAGTTGTGTCAGAGGATAGCTCTATATAGTGTTATAGGTCTCTGTATATAAGATACTAGGTAGTTGTGTCAGAGTGTACCTCCATAATAAATCATGGGCAGTAATCGTGATGCATCGAATCTTTGACAGGATAATCGTAATCGAATCGTGAGACCAGTGAAGATGTGCACCCCTAATATATATATAATAATATTAATAAATAATAATTAAATATATTTATAAGATGAATATAATAGAAACAGGATTTCTGCATCTTAGTGGTTTTCAGCACTGATTAATAATATTGATAAAGCCATTGGATGTAAAGTAATCTGACAAAACCTCATTGTGAGCGGAAAGTGATTTCCTCTGATAAATAGCGCAGCAATTCTTTGAGGTAGGATGGAGGACGAATATGCTCCATAAAGCTTATATTTATGTTTTTATTCAGTTACTCTGCCGTATAATCTAAAACAATACATTCTTGTCTTGGTAAACGACACAAAAAGTACAATAATAGCTGTTTGGTGCTGTTTGTAACTTATATTTGCCATTTCCTATACAGGTAGAAGTTTGAAGCCTGTTTTAGTTCTTGTCATTCAGCTTTATGTTGTGAAATTTTTAAGTTGTCTTAAAAATGTATTTAACAAAGAGCAATATGTAATTGTATCCAATATTGAGCATTGTTTCAGGATTTGAGTTAGATATAATGAAGGCTGTACAGACTTTTTGACTGACAGAGCAGAATGGATGGTTTTCTCGCTAAGGTCCAGTGAAGAGATTTTAGTACTTTTAATAATTCAAGCAAAACCTACTGGTGTTAGCCACAGCTATGTGCCAACTACTGCATAGCAATGGTGCCAGACACTGCCTTCCCAAAGACAAATACAGCAGATTAACTCATTAATGGCAGCAACAGGAAGGTAAGAGTTTAAAGTAAAGTGAATGTAAATTTTTCATTTCTTAACAATATATATCACTTCTTATTAAGTGTCTTATTGAAAACGCATTATTATTTTCTTAAAATTGGCAAAATATAACATTATAATATAGTTTGAAACTTAGCTCTGTTTTCAGTTAGAGCTCCTCCCATCCATTACTTCCCTTATTTCCTTCTCATAACGTATAGAGTGGTCCCACCCGCTCTATGACGTATTAGCAAAGCGCGTTTACAATCTACTGCCGAATTTGCGCATGCGTTACTCAACTATTGTGTAATCGTGATCTGAAATGGATCTTAAAGCGTGTACGCGCAGCGCTTCGAAATACAATAGCAGTTTGTTTACGCATGCGCATACAAAAATACGCATGCGCATAAATAGTGACGTTTACCAAAAGGGGCTGGACGCCACGGGGTATGACAGATTATTAGTTTAGTAAAGTGTCAATCAAACTACTAAACGCGGACCAAAATGGCGGGCGGAGGAAGAGAGCAAGACAATTAGAAATAAATAAGTATATACATCGATATAATTGAATGTTTAAAAAAAACAAAAAACGATGACTTAAACTTAAGCTAATTTTTAGAGATAAAGCAGTTCTGATTGTCTACTATCAGTGACTTTACATCCACTTTAAATTCATTTTATTTATTTATTTATTTATTTTGAATGCGTTAGAAAGCACAACTCTGGCCTTGGATGTTTGTTATATTTATGTTGTGAAACACAAACCTGAATTTGTAAATATTTATTGTATTTTCTAAAGAAAAAAGAACCACTTGTTATTCTATTAGTAATAAATGGGACTGAGTTGAAAACGTAAATAAGACTGATTTTTCTTTTAGTGCTTAAATATACGAATTAAAATTGTTTACGTGGTCACACTTTTTGGATGAGTGAAACGCATCTGCTTGCAGTTATAGAAAGGAAGAAAGAAATGGATCCCAGGGGACAGACATTACTAAGAAGCTAATGTGCTAGTCACTGTCCTCTCAACACCTTCTCACCCGTTAAACCCACACAAGATTTTCATTTTTTAGGCTAATATTGTATCCTGTCATTGATATATCCAGTTCAGTTATACTTTATTCTTTGACAGGTTCCAGGCTAACACAGGACCCTGTTGGCAAGAGTCTTCTTTTTTATACTAAGATATAATTTATGTTATTTTAGAGGTTTCCTCGGAGAATGTATCTATTTTTACTGTTCTCGAAAATGGTTTGCCATATAGATAAAAACAGGATCTCAACAGATTACTTCTGGTATTTCACAACTAAAACAAGGTGCAATATTAATGTGGTCACATGATTAGAAAATTATTAAAAGGAATATTAAACAGCAAATACATGCTAGACATGCTAATTTATGTATTCAAAACTAAAATTAGCATTAGAATATGTAGTTACATTTTTTACAATTATTAAAATGTTGTTAAAATATGAAAGATATTAGTATAAAGGTTTAGTTTATATAAAGAACTTTAGTTTCTGTAAAGTAATGGACACTACTGTGTTTGAACTTAAGTTTCCTTTTATCTCTTTCGCTGAGGACAATTAGGGACATATGCAAATCAGGCAATAAAAGATACTGTTCAAACAAGGCTGAATGGAAACCCCGTTAGATAAATACTTTAATCCCTTCCTGCTGGGACTTATTTGTCCACATTGGAACAAAGTTCTGATGTAAACAAATAAGTACAAATTGAAATCACACAATTGTTTATGCGATTTGGTGATTTCAATGATAGGATCAGGTCAGGGTGGAGTGCCTATGATGCTAGGCATGCCCTCTTGCAGCAATCTCATTTAGGAAAGGGCTATGGCTTCAGGATAGCCAAACGGCTGGGACTTTCCATGCCTTCCTAACAGTGCCAAAGCCCAGGGCAGTTAGGACGGCATGGAACATCCTAATGGCGGGAAAGAGTTAACAATATTAAGTTACTTACAGCCTTGTTTGTACCGTCTTTGGCTTTGCCTCTTTTTTATATGTCTCTAAATGTCCTTGGCAGGAGAGAAAGAAATTAAATTACAAACATAGTTGCATCCATTACTATATGGCATGCCTGTACATATATCAGAGTTAACTTGCAGGAAAAGGAGACAAAATAAATAATAAAATTATATTTCAGTTTAATTACACATAATTAAACATTTCAGTTTTATGTACTATTAAAGGGACATGGAAGTCAAAATTATTTTTTAATGATACAGATAAGAGTATACAATTAAAAATGCTTCATTTTAAGTCTGTTAGCATTTTTGCCACTTTTTGTTTGTATCTTTTGTTAAAATCTTCAAAATGAAACCTTCATGAGAAGCGTACAATTTTAGAAATCTTTCCAGTATACTTCTATTACCACATTTTGTCTCTTTCTCTTGATATTCTTTATTGAAACATAGATCCTTTCCATGAGAGCATACTAATGTAGGCTCAGTAGTGTGCACGTGACTTGAGCACTGTATGGGAGCAGCGGTTAAGCCATGTGCTTGCTCTTGAGCCTACGTTAGTGTGTTCACATAGAAAGGCGATATGTTTCAACTAAGGAAACTGTGACTTGACTACTGCTCCCATATCGTACTCAAGCCACGAGAACGTTCCTGAGCCTACCTTTTTCATGGATTGGAGCTATATTTCAACAAAGGAAGCCTTGAGAGAGATAAAAGTGAGAAAAGAAAGCTTACTACTTAGATTTTTTAAACGGTATGCTCCTCATACAGGTTTAATATCGACTTCCTTGTTCCTTTACTCCAAGGATGGGGTACTTTGGCCATCCAGATGTTTCAGAACTACATTTCCCATGATGTTCAACTAGACTTGAGAGTGCCTAAGCATCATGGGCAATGCAGTTCTGAAACATCAGGAGTACTAAGGTTCCCCATCCCTGCTTTACTGTTTACTTAAAGGGATACTAAACCCAACTTTTTTTCATGATTCAGCTAGAGCATGCAATTTTAAGCAACTTTCTAATTTACTCCTATTATCAATGTTTCTTTGTTCTCATGTTATCTTGATTTGAAAAAGCAGTAATGAAAGGTTAGGAGCCGGCCCATTTTTAGTTCAGGACCTGGGTAGCGCTTGCTGATTGGTTTGCTACATTTAGCCAAAAATCAGCAACTGCTACCCAGGTGCTGAGCAAAAAATGGTCCGGCTCTAAAGCTTACAGTACTGCTTTTTCAAATCAAGATAGCACGAGAACAAAGAAAAATTGATAATAGGTTTAGTATCCTTTTAAGGTTTGATTTATTTCTGTTATTATATACTGTATTGGGTTCTTGTGTTCATATTTAGTGTAATTCTTGTCCTGTTACCACAGTGTTCCTCTTTGAGACACCTCAGTCCTTCTGGATAGTTATTATCTAACCTGTACTTTAATTTTGTTGGTTGATCCATTAACACATTTTTTTTTGGCCTGAAACTATTTACAATAAGATCATGATCATTTAAAAAAAAAAAGTGTGGAAATACTCTTCCCCACATTAGATTATTATTATTATTAATGTTTGTTCAGTGCTGCAGAATCTGTTGGCGCTTTATAAATAAAGAATAATAATATTAATGTTTGAGGTTGACTGCCCAATTTAAGTATCTTTTAACCCCTTAAGGACCAACGACGTACAGGGTGCGTCCTACAAAAAAATTTCCTTAACGACCAAGGACGTACCCTGTACGTTGTTGGTCTCTTCAAACGATGGAAGCGATCCTGATCGCTTCCAGCCGCTTTCATGTTATTGCAGTGATGTCTCGATATCGAGGCATTCTGCAATAACATTAGCCATCCGATGGAGAGAGAGCCACTCTGTGGCCCTTTCTGCATCGGACATCTATGGCCACAATCGTTGGTGGGTGGGCGGCCATCGGTGTGGGTTGCGAGCTAGAGGGGGGCGGGATCACGTAAGGGAATGCCGGGGGCGTGCGTGTGCACGGGGCGGGAGCGGGTGGGAACCACTACACTATGACACATTTAAAAAAAGGAAATGTATGTTTACCTGATAAATTGATTTCTTCTACGATACGACGAGTCCATCGATTTCATCCTTACTTGTGGGATATTATCCTCCTGCTAACAGGAAGTGGCAAAGAGCACCACAGCAGAGCTGTATATATAGCTCCTCCCTTCCCCTCCACACCCAGTCATTCGACCAAAGGTTATAGGAAGAGAAAGGAAAAACTAAAAGGTGCAGAGGTGACTGAAGTTGTAAATAACAAAAAAACAAAATCTGTCTTAAATTGACAGGGAGGGCCGTGGACTCGTCTTATCGTAGAAGAAATCAATTTATCAGGTAAGCATAAATTTCCTTTTCTTCTACAAGATACGACGAGTCCACGGATTTCATCCTTACTTGTGGGATACAATACCAAAGCAACAGGACACGGATGAAAGGGAGGGACAAGACAGAGACCTACACAGAAGGCACCACTGCTTGAAGAACTTTTCTCCCAAAAACAGCCTCAGAAGAAGCAAAAGTATCAAATTTGTAAAATTTGGAAAACGTATGAAGGGACGACCAAATCGCAGCCTTACAAATCTGTTCAACAGATGCATCGTTTTTAAAGGCCCATGTGGAAGCCACAGCCCTAGTAGAATGCGCCGTAATTCTCTCAGGAGGCTGCTGTCCAGCAGTCTCATATGCCAGGCGGATGATACTTCTCAGCCAAAAAGAAAGAGAGGTAGCCGTAGCTTTCTGACCCCTACACTTTCCAGAATAAACAATGAATAATGAAGATGATTGACGGAAATCCTTAGTTGCCTGTAAGTAAAACTTTAAGGCACGGACTACGTCCAGATTATGTAACAGACGCTCCTTTTTAGAAGAAGGATTAGGACACAAGGAAGGAACAACAATTTCCTGATTAATATTCTTATTGGAAACAACCTTTGGAAGAAACCCAGGTTTAGTACGTAAAACCACCTTATCAGAATGAAATATGAGATAAGGCGAATCACACTGTAACGCTGAAAGCTCAGAAACTCTTTGAGCAGAAGAAATAGCAACCAAAAACAGAACTTTCCAAGATAATAATTTTATATCTATGGAATGTAAAGGTTCAAACGGAACCCCTTGAAGAACTAAATTCAAACTCCATGGAGGAGTAATTGGTCTAAATACAAGCTTAATTCTGGTTAGAGCCTGACAAAAAGACTGAACATCTGGCACATTTGCCAAACGTTTGTAAAACAAAATTGACAAAGCAGAAATTTGTCCCTTTAAGGAACTAGCTGATAAGCCTTTCTCCAATCCTTCTTGGAGAAAAGACAGAATCCTAGGAATCCTAACTTTACTCCATGATTAGCCCTTGGATTCACACCAGTAAAGATATTTACGCCATATCTTATGATAGATTTTTCTAGTGACAGGCTTTCTAGCCTGTATCAAAGTACTGATAACAGAATCAGAGAATCCTCACTTCGATAAAATCAAGCGTTCAATCTCCACGCAGACAGCTGCACAGAAGTTAGATTTGGATGTTGGAAAGGACCTTGAATGAGAAGGTCCTGTCTCAAAGGAAGTCTCCACGGTGGTAGTGAAGACATGTCCACTAGATCCGCATACCAAGTCCTGCGTGGCCATGCAGGCGCTATCGGGATCACCGAAGCTCTCTCCTGTTTAATTCGAGCAATCACGCGTAGAAGGAGAGGAAACGGTGGAAACACATAAGCTAGGCTGAACGACCAAGGCGCTGCCAAGGCATCTATCAGTTCGGCCTGGGGATCCGTATCTTGGAAGCTTGGCATTCTGTCGAGATGCCATCAGATCCAATTCCGGTTTGCCCCATCGGCAAATCAATGACGTAAATACCTCCGGGTGGAGTTCCCACTCCCCCGGATTAAAAGTCTGTCTGCTTAGAAAAGCCGCTTCCCAGTTCTCTACACCTGGGATGTGGATTGCTGACAGATGACAAAAGTGGACCTCCGCCCAACGGATTATTTTGGACACCTCTCTCATCGCTAAGGAACTCCTTCTTCCCCCCTGATGATTAATATAGGCCACAGTCGTGATGTTGTCCGACTGGAATCTGATGAATTTGGCCGAAGCCAACTGAGGCCATGCCTGAAGCTCATTGAATATTGCTCTCAGTTCCAGAATATTGATTGGAAGTAGAGACTCCACCTGAGTCCAAACACCCTGAGCTTTCAGGGAATTCCAGACTGCACCCCAGCCCAGAAGGCTGGCGTCCGTTGTCACTATCACCCACAAGGGTCTGCGGAAGCAAGTCCCCTGGGACAGATGATCTAGCGACAACCACCAAAGAAGAGAGTCTCTGGTTTCTAGATCTAGATTTATCTGAGGAGATAAATCCGCATAATCCCCATTCCACTGTCCGAGCATGCACAGCTGCAGTGGTCTGAGATGAAAGCGAACAAACGGAATGATGTCCATTGCCGCTACCATTAATCCAATTACCTCCATACACTGAGCCACTGATGGCCGAGGAATGGACTGAAGTACTCGGCAAGTATTTAGAATCTTTGATTTTCTGACCTCTGTCAGAAATATTTTCATGGCTACCGAGTCTATCAGAGTTCCCAAGAAAGGAACCCTTGTCTGTGGGACAAGTGAACTTTTCTCTATGTTCACCTTCCAGCCGTGAGTTCTCAGAAAAGACAGCACTGTGTCCGTGTGAGATTTTGTAAGATGATATGTTGACGCCTGGATCAGAATATCGTCCAGATAAGGTGCCACCGCTATGCCTCGCGGTCTGAGAACCACCAAAAGAGACCCTAGAACCTTTGTGAAGATTCTGGGTGCTGTGGCGAACCCGAAGGGAAGAGCCACGAACTGATGTTTGTCCAAGAAGGCAAACCTTAGAAACTGATGATGATCCTTGTGGATAGGAATATGAAGGTAAGCATCCTTCAAGTCCACGGTAGTCATATATTGACCCTCCTGGATCATTGGTAAAATTGTTCTTATTGTCTCCATCTTGAATGATGGAACTCTTAGAAATTTGTTTAGACACTTGAGGTCTAAGATAGGTCTGAATGTTCCCTCTTTTTTGGGAACCACAAATAGGTTTGAGTAAAACCCTTGTCCCTGTTCCAATTTTGGAACTGGACAAATTACTCCCATAGTTAAAAGGTCTTTACACGGCGTAAGAACGCCTCTCTTTTTATCTGGTTTGCAGATAATTTTGAAAGATGAAATCTCCCTCTTGGGAGAAGTCCTTGAATTCCAATTGATAACCGTGGGTCACTATTTCTAGTGGCCAGGGGTCCTGAACATCTCTTGCCCAAGCCTGGGCAAAGAAAGAGATTCTGCCCCCTACTAGATCCGGTCCCGGATCGGGGGCCGCCCCTTCATGCTGTCTTAGGAGCAGCAGCAGGCTTTTTGGATTGTTTACCTTTATTCCAGTTCTGGTTGGGTCTCCAGACTGACTTAGATTGGGTAAAATTCCCTTCCTGCTTTGTGGAAGAAGAGGAAGCGGGGGGTCCTCCTTTAAAGTTCCGAAAGGAACGAAAATTATTCTGTTTATCCCTCATCTTAACCGACTTATCCTGAGGTAGGGCATGGCCTTTACCTCCTGTAATGTCAGAAATGATTTCCTTCAATTCAGGACCAAAAGGGTCTTACCCTTAAAAGGAATTGAGCCACAATGCTCTATGTGCTAAAATAGCAAATCCTGCATTCTTTGCCGCTAATTTAGCAGTTTGAAAAGCGGCAACAGTAATAAAAGAATTAGCTAGCTTGAGAGCCTTAATTCTATCTAAGATGTCATCTAATGGAGTCTCAACCTTAAGAGACTCTTCTAGAGCCTCAAACCAAAAAGCTGCTGTAGTAGTTACTGGAATAATGCAAGCCGTAGGTTTGTAAAATAAACCCCTGATTAACAAATAATTTCTTTAGTAGACCCTCTAATTTCTTATCCATAGGGTCTTTGAAAGCACAACTATCCTCAATGGGTATGGTTGTACGCTTAGCTAGGGTAGATATAGCTCCCTCTACCTTAGGGACCGTTTGCCATGAGTCCCGAATGGTGTCTGATATGGGGAACATTTTCTTAAAATTAGGAGGGGGAGAAAACGATATACATGGTCTATCCCATTCCTTTCTTATAATTTCCGAAATTCTCTTAGGAGCCGGAAAAACATCAGTGTAAGTAGGTACTTCTGGATATTTATCCATTTTACACAATTTCTCTGGAGGAATTACAATAGGGTCACAGTCATCCAGAGTCGCTAAAACCTCCCTAAGCAACAGGCGGAGTGTTCAAGCTTAAATTTAAAGGGACACTGAACCCAAATTTTTTCTTTCATGATTCAGATAGAGCATGCAATTTTAAGCAACTTTCTAATTTACTCCTATTATCAATTTTTCTTAGTTTTCTTGCTATCTTTATTTGAAAAATAAGGCATCTAAGATTTTTTTGGGGTCAGAACTCTGGACAGCAATTTTTGATTGGTGGATGAATTTATCCACCAATCAGCAATGACAACCCAGGTTGTTCACCAAAAATGGGCCGGCATCTAAACTTACATTCTTGCATTTAAAATAAAGATACCAAGAGAATGAAGAAAATTTGATAATAGGAGTAAATTAGAAAGTTGCTTAAAATGTCATGCTCTATCTGAATCATGAAAGAAAAAAATTTGGTACAGTGTCCCTTTAAAAGACATAGTGTCCGAATCTGTCTGAGCTAAAACTTCACCCTCAGACAGTAATTCCCTGACCCCCAACTCAGAACACTGTGAGGGTACATCAGAAATAGCTAATAAAGCATCAGAGGATTCAGTATTTACATTAATACCTGACCTACTGCGTTTACCCTGCAACACTGGTAATTTAGATAATACCTCTGTAAGGGTAGTTGACATAACTGCAGCCATCTCTTGCAGAGTAAAAGAATTAGATGCACTAGAAGTACTTGGCGTCGCTTGTGTGGGCGTTAAAGGTTGTGACACTTGGGGAGAATTGGATGGCATATCCTGATTCTCTTCAGTATAAGTCAACCATTTAGAAATAAAATCTAGGGAATCCAGTAATACCCCTCTTAGTAAAATAGGATTACTGCTTACCCCATTCCCATACAGGGAAATAAATGCCAGCCAGTTCTGATATACCAAGTCTCCTCAGAATAAAAAGGCTGCACATACCTTAATGCTGCTTCTAGCATGAAACCGGTCTCCACACTGAAGATGTCTCATGGTTACCTTCAGAAGTCTTGTGGGAACCAGCGTGGATCTTAGTTACAACTGCTAAGATCATCAACCTCAGGGCAGAAATCTTCTTCCATATCCCCCTTAGGAAAATAGTACTCACCGGTACCATTTAAAATAAAAAAACTTCTTGATTGAAGAAACTAAAACTAACACCTCACTTTACCATGTCTTCCTAGTATAACACAGGCAAAGAGAATGACTGGGAGTGAAGGGGAAGGGAGGAGCTATATATACAGCTCTGCTGTGGTGCTCATTGTCACTTCCTGTTAGCAGGAGGATAATATCCCACAAGTAAGGATGAAATCTGTGGACTCGTCGTATCTTGTAGAAGAAACAATAATTAGATAAAGTGGGATAGAGGAGGGAGGGAATCTTGATCGAGGGGATCTAGGAGGGGGTGGGGTTTGGCTATTGAGGGGGGGAAGCTACACTACAGAAAAATATGGGGGAAAAATAAAAAAAATGACATTTTCTGGCAAACTGAGTACTGGCAGACAGCTGCCAGTACCCAAGATGGCGCACAATAAGCTAGTGTGGGAGGGTTAGAGAGCTGTTTGGGGGGGATCAGGGAGGTTGGGCTAAGGGGGGATCCTACACAGCAGATTTTTTTTTTAAATAAAAAATAATAATAAAAAAATACCTTTTATTTTAGTACTGGCAGACTTTCTGCCAGTACTTAAGATGGCGGGGACAATTGTGGGGTGGGGGAGGAAAGAGAGCTGTTTGGGAGGGATCAGGGGTTGTGATGTGTCAGGTGGGAGGCTGAACTCTACACTAAAACTAAAATTAACCCTGCAAGCTCCCTACAAGCTACCTAATTAACCCCTTCACTGCTGGGCATAATAAAAGTGTGGTGCGTAGCGGCATTTAGCAGCCTTCTAATTGCCAAAAAGCAACGCCAAAGCCATATATGTTTGCTATTTCTGAACAAAGGGGTTCCCAGAGAAGCATTTACAACCATTTGTGCCATAATTGCACAAGCTGTTTGTAAATTATTTCAGTGAGAAATCTAAAGTTTGTGAAATAATTTGTGAAAAAGTGAACAATTTTTTTTATTTGATCGCATTTGGCGGTGAAATGTTGGCATGAAATATACCAAAATGGGCCTAGATCAATACTTTGGGTTGTCTTCTAAAAAATATATATACATGTCAAGGGATATTCAGGGATTCCTGACAGATATCAGTGTTCCAATGTAACTATTGCTAATTTTGAAAAAAAGTGGTTTGGAAATAGCAAAGTGCTACTTGTATTTATTGCCCTATAACTTGCAAAAAAAGCAAAGAACATGTAAACATTAGGTATTTCTAAACTCAGGACAAAATTTAGAAACTATTTAGTATGGGTATTTTTTGGTGGTTGTAGATGTGTAACCGATTTTGGGGGTCAAAGTTAGAAAAAGTGATGTTTTTTTCCATTTTTTCCTCATTTTGTTATAATTTTTTTTATAGTAAATAAGATATGATGAAAACAATGGTATCTTTAGAAAGTCCATTTAATGGCGAGAAAATCGGTATATAATATGTGTGGGAAAATTACAGCTAAACACAAACACAGCAAAAATGTAAAAACAGCCTTAGTCCCAAACGATCAGAAAAAGGAAAAGTGCTGTGGTCCTTAAGGGGTTAAAGGGACACTGAACCCAAATTTTTTTCTTTCATGATTCAGATAGAGCATGACATGTTAAGCAATTTTACTCCTATTATCAATTTTTCTTTGTTCTCTTGCTATCTTTATTTTGGAGGGTTACATTTACCCACCAATAAGCAAGCATAACCCAGGTTCTCAACCAAAAATGGTCCGGCTCCTATGCATCACATTGCTGCTTTTTAAAGTAAAGATAGCAAGAGAACGAAGAAAAATTGATAATAGGAGTAAGTTACAAAGTTGCTTAAAATTGCATACTCTGAATCATGAAAGAACAAATTTGGGTTTAGTGCCCCTTTAATCCATTTGCAAAAGGAATTTTCTCTATTAAGATTCATGTCATTAAAAGGTACCAGCTGTGAAATTGATGTAAAACATCAAATTAGATAAAATGCAACATTATTAGTGGTTTTTAGCATTTTATTCTTTTGACAAATAGTGTTTAGGTTCTCGGTTTTTTTGTTTAAATCTACAGTACAAAGTGGAAATTGCAATTTAGGTGTTTGTTTCCCCCCCCAATGATAATAATAATTGATCATCTAAGCCAAAGAAAATCAGTGTGAATTGTATTGATCTTGTTGTTAGAAGTACATTAGCTCGGGCAGTTGGAACCAAGCTTAATGCATTCAGGCCCATTTATCAAGCTCCGTATGGAGCTTGAAGGGCCGTGTTTCTGGCGAGTCTTCAGACTCGCCAGAAACACAAGTTATGAAGCAGCGGTCTAAAGACCGCTGCTTCATAACCCTGTCCGCCTGCTCTGAGCAGGCGGACAGGAACCGCCGGAAATCAACCCGATCGAATACGATCGGGTTGATTGACAGCTCCCTGCTGGCGGCCGATTGGCCGCGAGTCAGCAGGGGGCGGCGTTGCACCAGCAGCTCTTGTGAGCTGCTGGTGCAATGTTAAATGTGGAGAGCGTATTGCTCTCCGCATTTAGCGAGGTCTTGCGGACCTGATCCGCAGTGTCGGATCAGGTCCGCAAGCCCTTTGATAAATGGGCCCCTTTGTCAGTTATAGCAATTGCACATTTTAATGTGCGGTCTAAAATGGCACACAGAATACATGTTCCATGCCAAGAAACTGTTGTTCCGGTTTGTACTTAAAGGGACAGTATACACTCATTTTTATATAACTGCATGTAATAGACACTACTATAAAGAATAAGATGCACAGATACTGATATAAAAATCCAGTATAAAACTGTTTAAAAACTTACTTAGAAGCTGTCAGTTTAGCTCTGTTGAAAAGGTAGCTGGAAAGCCCACTGCAAGTGGGAAATAAGACACTCCCCCCCCTCCCCCTTCTTTTGCATATGAAAAGACCCTTTACACAAACAGGAGCAAGCTGGAGAAGGTAGCTGACGGTATTCACATAAAACTTTGGGGCTTGGTTAGGAGTCTGAAAATCAGAGCAATGTTATTTAAAAATAAGCAAAACTATACATTTATTTAAAAAAAAACTTTATGGGCTATATAAATAGATCATCTACAAAACATTTATGCAAAGAAAAAAGGAGTGTATAATGTCCCTTTAAAGGGACATGAAACCCAAAATTTTCTTTCATGATTCAGATAGAAAATTCAATTTTAAACAACTTTCCAGGGGCAGCAGATAACCTAGGTTCTAGCTGCTGATTGGTGGCTGCATATATATTTTGATTGTGATTGGCTCACCCATGTTTTCAGTTAGAAACCATTAGTGCATTGCTGCTCCTTCAACAAATGATACTAAGAAAATGAAACAGATTAGATAATAGAAGTAAATTAGAAAGTTGTTTAAAATTATATTCTCTATCTGAATTATGAAAGATTTTTTTGGGGTTTCATGTCCCTTTAAATACTTTAAACTGCTGGGTTGAAATGAAACTCTGCATTGCTAAATATATGTAGGTATACTTGTAGACCTCATCTTACTATGGGGACAATGCATTTACATTTGGAATCTGAGAATGTTTCAGCTACAGAGTTACCTTGGCTTTTGCATCTTTGAGTGAAGACTTAAAGCGACACAACTGTAAAAAAAATGTTTTCCCGTTAATGTTCTCCCAATGATTTGTTATGCAATTGAAATTTGTTTGTTTCAATTTACCACCACTCATAATAAAATAATGTCAAAACCTAAGTACTGGCTTTGTGTATAGAGAAAGGAAGATATGAAAATCAGGTCTGCTCTTCCTATTGGGTCAACCCACTTGAATGGGAGTGTTCATTGGGCTGATGTTTTAATTTGTAAAATCAGCTATTTCAAATAAACCTGAAAGATCTATTTCCCATACATCTGATATTCTGCAGCTGGTATAACAACTGATTGGAAACACATTAAGGGAAAAGGCATCTTACAGTAGAATGGCCCTTTAAATTGAGTTATTATTTCAGATGTTTCAAAATATTTAAATATGATACACAAAACATTTGAACTTGTAGTTGAACTAAGATCCTTAAAGGAAATTAAGTTATTTTATGTGCATAGTATACTCTATGTATCAATCGCTACATTGCAAAAGATCTGCATGTGAAAAAAATGTTTTAAAATCATTTAAAATTGACATTTTTGTTAACAAGATGTGCCCGTGCTTTGCACTCCAGGGACACAACCACTGAACAACCTCTTGAGTATGTTTATCACATCTCCTTTGCTGTAACCAATTTGGGGCAGATGTAAGTGAACTCTTACGTTAATCAAGTAATAACTGTCGCAGAGTCAGGAATCTGAAATCAACAAGATCCATCACAGTTACTCTGGAGAACAGTGTAAACAACACAATTCTCATAGGTAATTTAAAGGAAAACCAAGTTAAAACAGTGAAAGTTTACTGTTTTTTTCAAAGCATAAAGAATTATTTTATGGCAAATTACACTTTTATTTATATGTCCTGTTTTAGTAACACAAGTCAGGCACCATACCTGTTACTACTAGCTATATATTCTACCAGATCAGGATCGTGGACTGCTATATTGCTGCTAGTGCCATTCAGCTGTCGTTGCCAGTGCTCCTCCTGTTCCTCCCCATTGCTGTGTTCCTGCTGCCAATATTTAAAGGGATCGTCAACACCAGAATTTTTGTTGTTTAAAAAGATAGATAATCCCTTTATTACCCATTCCCCAGTTTTGCATAACCAACACAGTTATAATAATAAACGTTTTACCTCCGTAATTACCTTGTATCTAAACCTATGCACACTGCCCCCTTATTTCAGTTCTTTTGACAGACTTGCATTTTAGCCAATCAGTGCTGACTCCTAGGTAACTTCACGTGCGTGAGCTCAATGGTATCTATATGGCACACATGAACTAATGCCCTCTAGTGGGGAAAACTGTCAAAATGCATTCAGATTAGAAGCAACCGTCAAGGTCTTAGAAATTAGCATATGAGCCTACCTAGGTTTAGCTTTCAACTAAGAATACCAAGAGAACAAAGCAAAATTGGTGATAAAAGTAAATTGGAAAGTTGTTTAAAATGAAATGCCCTATTTGAATCATGAAAGTTTATTTTGGACTTGACTGTCCCTTTTAACAGGGGAACAAATGCACATCTATTTTAATAGCTGTCTGATAAACAGATTTGTATATTACTTTACTTGGCAGTTAGAGCAAAACTATTTTTGCTTGCTGAATAATAGTATTTAATAAATAGAAACAAATATAGCAGGATAAAATGAAGGACTATTGGTTTTGTGAATATGTCACAAAGGGATGAATGAGGTTTCTTTGGGAAACAGAGTAGGTGGCAGGTCAAAGGCCGTTCAAACTCAGTACAGTAGTTGAGAATGTCAGAGTCACCAAAAAAAAAACTAATTTCTGCACAGCACAAAGAGCTTTGTGTTAGGAGTTTACATGAAACATGAACTATTTGTTATACTCTTTCAATGACCAGTTTGTATGTTTTATAGCATGGAAACGTGTTCAACCTTTTAAATCCCTTCCCTATTCTGAATGGTCCAGACCCAAACTGTGTGCATTTTCCATGTGAAAAAACCTTGAAAGGGGAAGTAATGTTCCCAGAATCCCCCTTTTTGACAAACACTATGCATCTGTCTCCTCTGCAAGTTTACAAATATGCTTTTTTCATTGTAGAGAAAATCCAGTCTAGATGCTTGTACTGGGTTTGTGCAAGCACAGTCACTTTATTGTTTGCAGCTGCGTTTGCATATGTCATGTAGTGCTTGCTACTTTTGTTTTCATAACATTTTGTAATGAAATTACCTTTTTTTTAATATCACGCTACAGAGAGAGCTACTTTTCCTTTTTTAATTTTATGGCAATAGGATCCAACTGCATTGTGGCACTTCAAGTCCTCACGGGTATCGTATTATGTTTACCTGACCCCCACACTTCCAGTTATAGTGACTGGCGTTGGCCTGGAGCAGTTTCCCACTAGTCTATACAGTCATTTTATTTCCCTCCTCAGTTTAAGGATGTTTATTGTGATCTTGTGAGATTTTATATTAGAGTGATGATGCTGACTGGCGGTTAGTTTTTATTTTTTCCCCATGTAGATAAAAGTAAACATGCTATCTGATGTTACCAAATGACCTTACTCTAGATGATATCCCTTGGATTCCTAAATATAGATTATCTGAACTATATGTCACAAATTAAATATTAGAAAATGGTAAAGCTTGGCACACACTTAGGAATCATAGGAAAAATGGTCCCCCCATTTCCAATACATGGCCTTAGGGGCTTACTTAAAGGTTTATCAAATACACATGGCTCTGAGTGGATTTCATGGAATATGTGTCAGGTTGGAGATTTATATAGTCAAATGAACTTCAATCTCCTCAGCAATTAGTAGAACAGGTTAATGAGGCTCTGGCTATTTTTTGAAAGTACTAGAATATTGTTTTCTTCAATCATGGAGCTTTCAGAAATATAATATACGAAATTGAACTAATTGGGAACAAAGAGAGTGCAGTTGGGAGAATGATTAAACCCTTATTAGTCGATCACATGCTTTTATTAGATGACTATTGTGAAGGCATACCATGGCAGTTTAAAGCATGAGAGAGAGAAATAAATAGACCAAGAGTTAGAGAAGGTATTACATTAACCAAGAGATCAGTACACTGCACTACATTCCTAGAAACATATTTTAAGATATTATTAAAATGGTCCTTGTTCCAGTCAAAGTTGCAAAGATCTACCCTGAATGCTCAATGAAATGTTGGAGACAGTGTGAGGAAAACTGAACTGACCTCCATATTTGCTGGTCATGTCTAAAAATTGCTCTCTTATGACAACAAATTTTTCGATTGTGTAGCAATCTAGGGTTACCAACTATTGAATTCCCAGGTTTGCTCTCCTACATATTTCAGTTAATAATTAACCCGTTTTACAGAGACCACTCTTGATAATTATGCATACTGCTGTTAAGATTTGTATAGCACGTAGTTGGAAAACTCCTGAGCTGCCTACCATACAAGTTGAACACATGGTAGATTATCTAGCTTCTATGGAAAAAGGTTTCTATAATGCAATAGATATGATGGATAGATATTGGGAGATTTGGAATATATATTAGTATTACATAAAACAATTAGAACTTGTGGTTGCTTTATATATTCATACTAGAGTGACGAATATGGGTTGTTGTTTTTGTATATATTTGTCCCTAGCTCTGGATAAAACTTGTTACAGATTCACTTAAGAAAAAAGTTAATCCAATTTGGTAGAGTATACAACAGAAGTGAGTACACCCCTGGGCAATATCACTTAAATATCAAATTATTCAAAATTGTATCACCTCTCAATAATTGTTTTATTTCTAAGTTGACAAGTAGAGTATTTCCTATTATAAACAATCAAAAACAAATACTTTAGAAAGATTATATTGAAAATACAGGCCCCAAAGTTGAAACTTAATGCAACGAAAGTGAATACACCTGTGGTCACTGACACACAAGTTAGATCGCTGAAACAAAATTGAGTACACCTATGATCTCCAATTAGCCTAAATGCATGAGCATAGTTACCAGAACAGTCTTAATTTTTTGACCAATGGGCTGTGTCTATCTGCAAGATTGCATCATGTCTAAACATGGAAAAGAATTGCCAGAGGATTTGAAAAATCTGATTGTGAGACTTCACAAAGATGGAAAAGGATACAGGTAGATTGGTGACCAACTAAAAATCAGTCATTTGGCTCAGGGATTATCAATAGAAATTGGAGTTTCTGTGACAGCTCAGACAGTGCTAAGGGCATTGCATAATGTCAACTTCTATGGACAGCATCCAAGGAAAAAAAACCTGCTTGCTTTTTGGCACAAAACTGCAAGATTAAACTTTGCTAAACAACATTAAAAGCCTGATGAATACTGGGAGCACATTATTTGGTAAGATGGCCAAGACCAAGATACAATTTTTTGGCTCAGATGGGGTGCAGCATGTTTGGTGTGAACTTGGTCAGGATTATTACAGTGATTGCATAGTCATAACAGTGAATCATGGAGGTGGGAGTGTGACAATATGGGGCTGCATGACTGCAAAAGGTGTTGGGGAGATGACATTTATAGATGGCAAAATAAATGCCTGCAATATACCAACATACTGGCTGACAAGATGACTCCCAGTCTCCAGAAGTTTGGCAGAGAACGAATATTCCAGCATGATAACGATCCAAAGCCCACTGCCAAAATCACAAAGGAGTTTCTAAAGGAGAAACAAGTGAAAACTATGACCTGGCCAAGTATGTCACCTGACTTGAATCCAGTAGAACACCTTTGGGGTATTTTAAAGAGAATTGCAGAGCAACACAACCCCTCCAGCAAAGAACTGCTGAATAAAATTATCTCTGAAGAAGGGCAGAACATCTATCCAGAAATTTGTACAACACTGGTTTCCTCCATGCCAAGGAGGATTGAGTCTGTCATCAAAAATAAAGGTGGACATGCAAAGTATTGAAAAAAATTTAAAGATTTGAATCTCATTAATGAAAGGTGCACTGACTTTTGTTGCACTGATTTCCTGCTTTGGGGCCAGTATTTTTAATATAGTAAATCTAAACTGTTTTTAATTTTACATAAAAGCAAATACCGTACTGTAAAACTTAGACATAATGCAGTTACTGTTAGGTTATACAATTTGTAATCATTTTGCATTTAAGTGATATTGCACTGGCGTGTACTCACTTCTGTTGTATACTGTATATAACGGTAATTACAAAGACTAGATTTGAAAAAATGGACTGAATAGAAATGTCAAACCTCTACTTGATAGACTATTATGCCTATACACTTGGATAGAAAGAACTTTTATACAGATTGGATTTGATACAATATCTATATTTTCATTCTTTTTACAAAATGGTTGTACTATGTTTTATAATTGTATACTATTATTATAATTCTCTGAAATATATATATATATATATATATATATATATATATATATATATATATATATATATATAGCTAGCTGAATGGTAAATTCTCACAAAGCACTTACTCTGGTGAGCTGATCTTAATTATAAATAAAGAAAAAACTAAGTATACATCATAAAACATTTTTCTTTCTCAGAGTCACATGAAGAATGAATGAGAATTTCTGTTGAATAACCGATCTCTTTAAATGGCCGTGGATAAATTAGAGCCCTATTTAAAGAGTGCAAGCTCTGGGACTTTGTGTATGTATTAACTGTAATGGTATTTATGTTCTACATACTCGCACATTATTTCTGTTGATAATATATATTAACATCTTCCTTCTAAGGGGAATCCAAACTTGTAGCCTCTTTAAGGTTTTCACACATTTGTCGAGAGATTTACTTTGCAGCCATACATCAAATGTTAGTTGGAGGTAAAGACCAGTCCCAGGAGACAGGCTGCTGTTACATGTGTCAACCCTGTGTTAGTTATTCATATTTAGTACATTTGCAGGGACATTATGTATTATGTAGTTGTAATGTATTATTTACAGATATGGGGAATTTAAAGGGCCATTAAACACAGTAAAATTGCATAATCGACAAATGCATAATAAAAAGACAATGCTATATCACTTACTCAGAAAAAAACCCATACTTTTGAAATTCAATCCCCCCCCCAATTGGATTTACCCCCATTTTCCTGCCCCTGTGCCATCCATTAACGAATCATAGACTGGTATAATAACTATACACTTCAAACTCTTGCACATGCTCAGTAGGAACTGGTGCCTCAGAAACTGTGCATATGAAAAAAATACAAATTTTTATAATAAAAGTTGTTTAAAATGGCATGCTCTTTCTGAATAATGAAAGTTTAATTTTAACTTTAGTATCCCTTTAAAGGCACAATAAAGTCAATGTATGGACCAAATACAACATTTCTGCACAAGGCATTGTCCTTGAGAGGCTAGCTTACGACATGACAGCACCCTTTTATTTATGGAGACTGAACCATCACATTTCCTCAATATTTAAAAAAATGAACACAATGTAATTTACAGTACATCTGCATGTTATGTTTAGGATAACGTTTGAATACATTATTATGTGTATGTCCCTTTAAAGCCATTACTTTCTTACGGACTGGATTGGCTGATTTGTATGGGTCAACTGTGGGAGTTCCCACACAAATGTCTGAATTAACACTGAGGGTAAAGTCTGTAGCAGATGTTTTACTTGCTGTCTGTTGGATTCACAATTTCTTCCTGATGTCAGCAGTTATCTCTATACAGAAGCAGTCATACTAAAGCCATTAGCTGCAGTGTTTTGTTCTCCTTTGGTAAGAGCTATATTTGGGTAATTACCTTAAAAAACAGCAGTGAATAACTTTCTCATGTTCTTGCTAAAGTATATTTTTATCTCTGGAGGATTTTTTTTATATGTTCTTTGTACAAACCTTATTTATTTTGCTTTTGAGTTTTGTGTATATCTGCTTGTAAACAATATAATCTAACCAAATCTCTCAAACAAGGAATTTATAGGGTAAACGTACCAGTAAGAATTAATATCATTCATATGTTGTTCTGTTAGAGTTTGCAATAAACCATCAGTTACAATCCTAATGTAACGCAAAACATTTGTAATACTGCAGTGGGAGACGAAACCTCTAATACCATGTGTTTGTAATACACAACAAGTCATTTCTGCACCGTATTAAGATATTTGGCCATTCTGTTACTTGCAAAAGAACATTACAGTATTTTTTTTATACATGCATACTATATTTCAGCAATTATTGACTGAATTTACAAGTGAAAGGAAACCCCCAAATTTTCTTTTGTGGTTTGGATAGAACATACAATTTCAATCAACTTTCCAATTTACTTCTATTATCAAATTTGACTCATTCTTTTGTTACCCTTTGCTGAAGGATCATTGGCAGCTAGCCAATCACAAGAGACAAATGTTGGCAGGCACCAATCAGCAGCTAGCACCCACTAGTGCAGGGTATGTGTGTATTCTTTTTCAACAAGGGATACTAAGAGATATAAGCACATTTAAAAATAGAAGTGAATTTAAAGTGACATGAAACCTAAAATGTCTCTTTCATGATTTAGGTAGAACATACAATTTAAAACAACTTTCCAGTTTACTTCTATTATCAAATTTGCTTCATTCTCTTGGTATAATTTGTTGAAGGACCAGAAATTCACTACTGGTTTTTAACTGAACAAATGGGCGAGCCAATGACAATCAGTGTATATATATATATATGCAGCCACAACCTAGGTTCTTTGCTGCTCCTGAGCTTACCTAGATACACCTTTCAGCAAAGGATAACAAGAGAAGGAAGCAAATAAAATAGAAGTAAATTAGAAAGTTGTTTAAAATGATATGCTCTGTCTAAATCATGAATATCTCATTTTGACTTTACTGTCCCTTTAAGTGTCTTAAAATGAATTCTCTATCTGAATCATGCACATTTTAATTTTGACTTTCCTATCTCTTTAAAGAGATTTGCACAAAATATGTCTTATAAACAATTTAGACTTAGATTTTGCAATTTCAGAGCAATCTAGAAATACACCCAGTGAGAAGCTTTATAGTCTGCTTATCGTATTTCCTTTGCTGTGGACAGTTAGCGACAGGTATTAAAAAGCTGCTGCACTGATCTAATTAATCACACTATGTAACAAAGTTCAGGCAAGCCATTCTTTAAAAAGACACATATATAATATTTGTTTAAATCTGTAATTTTGTTTGCAATATTTGCATTATTTTGCAGACACAACATGCTGGCTCAGCGGTGTTTACTTTTTGCCGTAGACATTTAGGGACAGATAGAATGTAGGATAAAGCACAATGAGTAAAGCAAATAATAAATGTTGCATATTTTTTATTGTTTAATTGAACATTTAATTTGAATTTTGAGTTTACTATCAGGTCTGTGTGTACCAGAAGAATGCTTTCCATGCAGTCTTGTTACAGCCTGTGTGCAGAATTTGCCTGCACGGCTGTGGAGTTAGTAATGTGAATTCATATAATGATAGTAGCAGAAAATGAGAAGCCATGGACACTGGGACTTATACAGAGCGCTGTGGGACACTGATCCTATTTATTGGGTAATGGTGATAGTGCTGTTAGTCCCTATAATGCCTTTGTTCTGTGTATTCTCTCAGTCAGTATAGCAGCTTTGCCTCTGAGGCAGTGAAAGCGTTCAGCTGCACCCACAGGAACGGAGCGTGATCCCTCAGTGACTCATACAAGTGACATTCTTTCTTGCTGCCTAGGGGAATACACTGTTCAATTAATTTTATATTGCTGAATCTTGTACACAGTGTAGTGTTGTGATGAGCATCGTGGTTATTTTAAAGGGCTTTATGTAGATTTCTGTCTTTTTTGCTGAACTGAATAAATAGGACATCCTCTATACGATACGTACATGAGAGAATATTAAAGGTTGCGGGTACCAAGCAAGGCGATGTAAAGTTCTGTAGTACATTGTATTGGTCAAGCAAGTGAAAATATAACTGCTGTTCTAATAGGTTATCTATTGCCCTATGGCACATCTGATGCCACTTTATTGTTGACAGCTTTATGTTTTAACACCTAAATGTCTGGTTGTATTTTGAAACACAAATTTTTGCCATACTAGTCAAGTGGAAACGACTTCTGAATATATTTGCTGCAAATATACCTCTTACCTTATTTGCAATAACCAATACTTAATAGAATAGAGAAGGCTTGGCACTGTCATTTAATCAGCAGAATTTGCATGGTTTTGTATATTGTATCTTATCACCTCCTCTGAGGCTAGGGGTTGGCTTGTGATGTCTTTGTGGGCACTTTCAGTTTTTAGATCTGAAAAGCTCATCGTTTTCAGAATTAAAAATACATGAAAAAGGGGGACATAATAAATAATAAAAGTATAATACATTTATTACTGCACATAATTAAACTTGATATGTTACAATTTCAAAGAGTTACATATCCCTTTAATAAAACGTATTTGATCTGTTCTTTCATCTCTTACTTACTCTGCTAAGCTGTGAAGTTACATTATCAGGCAAGTTTTTATAGACTGTACCAACAGGCCGGTATAAGGTTATGTAACTGATGGAAATGTGTACCTTTTGTAATATGTTTTAATAGTTTAGTTTGTAGTGTTATTTGGATTGTGAAATGCAACCTCTCCATGAGAGAGACTATGTCATTTTGTTTGAACATAAGCAATCACTAAACTGGTTATATTGTGCTATCATGGTGAGTAACTGCTGTTAAAGAGTTAATGTAATTTTTTCTTTACTTACCCTGGAACTCTGTGTGTTTAACCCCCATAAATCAGCAAAACCTATACATGAAGGCCTGCTCAGAAGCTGCAGAGAATTGCAGGTCCCAAGCAGGAAACAGCATGTGAACCAATTAGCAGCAGCAGTCGCACAACCCCGCCAATCACCAGCTATGTTCAGCTCACAAGCTACAATGTGTGTGGCTCCTGAGTGGGGATTTACCTATTTGTTTAAACACATCGAATATTTTGGTCTTGGCCTATTTTGCCTATGCCTAGGGGATCAGAACTTAAGAGAGGCAGAAGAATTTGGCTTCATAATACCTGTCAGCTCCCATTTCTCCAATGTAAAAAATAAGGTTAATTAGTGGTTTACAGGTGACTAACAAGGAGGGATAACGAGTTTTTATGCAAACAATTATGAGGCAAAAAGAAGCTAAAAATAAGTGGGTGCTTTAGGGTTGGGGGCAGCTGATTTCTTGGTACCTAGGGCAGCCCTAAACCTACCTATGCCCCTGGTTTATCCCCTTTGTTAGGGTAAAACACCGAATTCAACAGAGGCACTACAATGCCCCTTTAAGATGCATCCCAGGAAGCATTATGACAACCTGTCGTTCACCTGACCTGCCATAGCACAACCCATTGGCCATACATTAGTCTTAGCCACTGGTTTTCAAACGTGTTCTCAGGCGTCCCTAACAGGCCAGATGTTGAGGATATCTGAATTAGAGCACAGGTGAAATAATCAGCTGATTAGTAAACATGGTTATTTTATCTGCTCTCATCTAAGGTAATCCTGAAAATCTAGCCTGTTGGGGAGGAGTGAGGACAGGTTTGAAAACCAGTGGTCTAAGCTGAAGATGGCAATACATTTCCATTGAAGGTGCACAGAAGCTCAGAGCATCAGCTGTAACAATCAGGCACCTATTTGTTCACGTAATTTACACCATTGCTCTAATGGGCCTTCACATACAACTTGTAACAAAAACGTTTTGTAAAATGTATAATCTGTGTGCTGTATTTGTGCTGATGTACGGCAACAAAGACATAATTCATAGGAAATAAAACTGTAGCAATGTTTGACAACTTAAAAAATCTGCCTTAAAGTGATTGTAAATGCTAGGATTTGCCAGTGGAACAAATAAAGGGGACTTTCAGTCATGAAGTATAAAATACTTCATGCTGAAAGCTCCTTTATTTGTTGGAAACGTTCGCTGCACTGAGCTGCTCAGGCTGCCCATGGCAGAACGCTGTTTTGCTGTGAGGTGACGTTTCCACCTTTTAGCAAATAGACGTGCGTTCCAACTGGTGCCAAGCCGGATAGCCCGCATGGCTATTGGCTAAGAGGTTGAAACGTCACATCTCAGCAAAATAGCATTCTGCTGTGGGCAGCCTGAGCAGCTCAGTGCGGCGATCGCTTCCAACAAATAAAGGAGCTTTCAGCATGAAGTATTTTATACTTCATGAATTAAAGTCCCCTTTCACAAATGCTAGGATTTACAATCAGTTTAAGCATTGAGAAATATTATTAAGAAAATTGACTTTCAGTATACAACTATATCTAAAGTTTATATAACTATTTGCAATACATAATCACTTTATTGTGCGTTTTTCATTTTGATGGGCTACAACTTATGCATTTTTTTTACATATGTGCATAGTATATCTTATTGATTTAAAGAGGATGCAATTTTAAGAAACTTTTTAGTTTACTCCTATTATCAGTTGTTCTTCATTCTCGTTGTATCTTTTTTTGAAAAGCAGGAATATAAGCTTAGGTGCCAGCCCATGGTGGCTAAATGTAGTCCCCAATCAACAAGCAATACCCAGGGTACTGAATCAAAAATGGACTGGAGCTTACATTCCTGCTTTACAAATAAAGATACCAAGAGAAGTTGCTGAAAATTGCCTGCTCTATCTGAATCATGAAAGGAAACATTTGTGTTTCATATCCCTTTAAGTATTGTTTTGCAAATGATTTGTACACAGAATAAATAATTCAAAGGCATTTAAACTTTTATTAACAAATGTCTATTGTTTTACAGTCCAGTAACATAGTTTTTTCAGTGTTGTTGATATTATGTTCCTGGTGTAGCTATTTTGTGTACATATATAAATTGGGCCCTGCACTTATCAAGCAATCACTTTGTAGAATGTTTGGGGTCAGAGTTAAAAATACTGCAGGATGTTCTCTAGCATCATAGTGTTCAGAGTTTAATTGCAGTAAGAGTGTGTAAAATAAATAATGAAAGTGCATTGCACTGCGCTTAATAAACGTTTTATAAATAAAATGCCCTATTAATGACTTGTCTGCAAATAAACATACTTATTAGTTATTGTTTATTTTCACTGCCCCCTGTCATGACATTTAGTGTATGCCTTGATTGCCTTCCAGTAGACAAAGGAGTCTGATAAGTAACCACCCGCTTTCTTTAAAAGGCACCAAAAATATTCTGTATTAATGACGGCTCATTTTTCTTTTTTCATGGAAATAAGGATTTTTCACATTGAGTAATGGAGTAATTCTGTCCAGTTGTTTTTATGTAGGCAGATGAAAGGAGCAACAAAATAGGAGGGGAAAAAAACACATTAAAATGCTAAATGAGTCAGTCAAAAAGCAGTATTTTCACAAATTTAGCCACAGGGGACTTGGAAATTGGGAAGTAGCTAAGGAAAATCTGCCTGTTTTTTTTTTTTTTTTTTTAACCTATTTATAGTCATTTAAATATGTTCAGCTTGGAAGTAGTACCGCCCTGTGATCTGACAGAAAAAAACTGATATGCATTTTTATTATTATTATTGTTATTACAACTACTACTACAAATCACATTTCAGAATGTTCCAACCTATATTTTATCAGTCAAATATTCTGATGAATACAAATATTCTGCAATCAATCATCATAGAGCCTATCCTGTTTTACACCAAAGAAAATAATAAATCTTGCTTAATCTATTCCCAGCGTTGGTGACCTGAAGTAGGAGAGTCCATTAATAATATGACATCATATATACATATGTGCACAAACGTGTATGTGTGTATATGTATGTGTATGTATGTATGTGTATATATATATATATATATATATATATATATATGTGTGTGTGTGCTTGTATATGTATATATATTTTGTTTTGTAATTCTCCCCTATGGGCTTTGCATCCAGGCTTTTCTGGGGTTAACTGCCTGAGTCCCTGAAAGCTGTGCAGCTGTCTGTGAGTGCTGGTGAGCACCCAGGGCTGTGAGTTTTGCAGGGTCATGGGATGTGTACCCGGTTTGGTTTGCGAGTGCAGTCCATTTCTATGTATTTACATATACATACACACACACACACACACACACACATATATATATATATATAATACATGAATCCCAGCCAATGAGTCTTAGAAATCTTTCAACAAAGGATTTTAATAGTGTATATTGCTTCACACTATACAATAATGAATCTGGAAAGTCTGAATGTAAGATCACTCAAATCCACACATACCCCATCCACCATACATATCCGTACCATACAGCAAACAATAATTTATTACAAACTTAAACAGAATAACCATAACAACCCCAGGGCATCCCCAGGGGGTGAAGACCAGCACCACCTGTAAATAATCAAGTGACTATTCAGCCTTTGAACAAATCAGGAAAATTCTTTATCTATGAAAACAAGAAGTAGCATCCAATATATCCGAGATATTGAAAAGGTTACTGGAACAAGTCCATCTCACTTTTTAAATAACCTGTTATGTTACAGTCTCAACTCTTTTCTGGTTATTTTTTGAATAGTCTGTTGTGTTACAGTCACAAGATAATAGGAAATGCTATAAATATTTGTAATCCTTGATTTGCATGTCACAGAGAGACACAAAGCACATGAAACACTTATGACTTGATATCACTTGAAGCGTGAATTTGCAATAGTAGTATCAGTATTGTGCATCTAAATGTCCCTCCATAGAAGCTGTCGTGTGAATGGCCACAATTGTTAGGTATAATTGACTATATTGAAGGGATATATATATATACAAAGCTGGTCCAACCTCACACCCTTTAAATTTTACTCACGGTGTACTAACTGACTCAGCATAGAGAGTTCCGCTCTCGAGATCTGCACACTGACCCAAATGCAAAGTTAAAGTTGCGAATACCTTGTGTTGTTTCAATGATGCCAGGATCTTAAATGCAGCTTGGGCCGAAAAAAAGTGTCAAGTAACAGTGTTACCTTTGTCGTCAAATGCTGGTGTGCCGGGTACTACCGTGAGACTTGTCACGACGTTCCCTTCAGTGTGGCAATGGACTGCTATCCAATCGCTCCAATCTCACCTTCTCCGTCAAGAAAACCGTTCAGCGTTATCTTATGATGTGGCTCAAACAGGAACAGGTGATAGCGTCTTACTGATTCCGACGCGCGTTTCGGGACTCGGCTTCTTTATCAAGGAATGTACAGGTACTTGCGAGGAGGTGCTATTTGAACCATTACTGCTACCTACATATTGGATATTCACATACACACCCCCACTCACGTCACACTCCATTTACACACGTGTGACGTGAGTGGGGGTGTGTATGTGAATATCCAATAGGTAGATAGCAGTAATGGTTCAAATAGCACCTCCTCGCAAGTACCTGTACATTCCCTGATAAAGGGGCGGAGTCCCGAAACGTGCGTCGGAATCAGTAAGACGCTATCACCTGTTCCTGTTCGTGTTGCTTGAGCCACATCGTAAGATAACGCTGAACGGTTTTCTTGACGGAGAAGGTGAGATTGGAGCGATTGGATAGCGGTCCATTGCCACACTGAAGGGAACGTCGGTGACAAGTCTCACTGTAGTAACCGGCACACCAGCATTTGACGACGAAGGTAACACTGTTACTTGACACTTTTTTTCGGCCGAGCTGCATTTAAAATCCTGGCATCATTGAAACAACACAAGGTATATAGTCAATTATACCTAACAATTGTGGTCATTCACACGACAGCTTCTATGGAGGGACATTTAGATGCAAAATACTGATACTACTATTGCAAATTCACGCTTCAAGTGATATCAAGTCATAAGTGTTTCATGTGCTTTGTGTCTCTCCGTGACATGCAAATCAAGGATTACAAATGTTTGTAGCATTTACTATTATCTTGTGACTGTAACACAACAGACTATTCACAAAGTAACCGGAAAAGAGTCGAGACTGTAACATAACAGGTTATTTACAAAGTAACCGGAATAGAGTGAGATGGGCTTGTTTCAGTAACCTTTTCAATATCTCGGATATATTGGATGCTACTTCTTGTTTTCATAGATAAAGAATTTTCCTGATTTGTTCAAAGGCTGAATAGTCACTTGATTATTTACAGGTGGTGCTGGTCTTCACCCCCTGGGGACGCCCTGGGGGTGTTATGGTTATTCTGTTTAAGTTTGTAATAAATTATTGTTTGCTGTATGGTACGGATTTGTATGGTGGATGGGGTATGTGTGGATTTGAGTGAGCTTACAATCAGACTTTCCTGATTCATTATTGTATAGTGTGAAGCAATATACACTATTAAAATCCTTTGTTGAAAGATTTCTAAGACTCTTTGGCTGGGATTCATTTATATTATATTATTATTGAGTCAAGGACCAATAATTGAGTCAGGCTTAGTAGGTGGTGCGGACACTGTTTGGGTATTATATATATATATATATATATATATATATATATATATATATATATATATATATATATATATATATATATATATATATATATATATATATATATATATATATATATACACACACACACATACATAGAAACTCAGCCAATGTATTTGGATGTGGCACAGCATTTACTATTGTCACAGAAATTGAGTCTGCTCCTTTATAATCATTGTCTCTTGCTGTATTCTTTCAGTTTCTTTGGTGTGCTATCACACAATATTTTATCTATTATTTTTTTCCCATCACTCTTCAAACCTCTGAACCCTGCAGCTGATATTCAGGAATGTGGTTATGCAGAATCTTGCCAATCCATTAACAAAACAAATTACTGTGTGATCCATATCCTGCTCTGTCATCAAGCCCCAATGGGTTATTAGTGGGATAAGCTTGAAGACGACATGCTAATTTGTCAGTGTTGTTTGCTGGAAAGAATAATCCCATGATACCACTTGGACCACTTACATGAGCTTCATGGTGATTTTCCTTTCACGCAACTATTCGAATTTGCTCAATTATATGAATATAAATCTTTGCCTTTTTAATATTCAGATCACACACTTTATTGTGAACGGTTTACCTCTTAGCTAAGAGAGAAAAATAAAGGTGCCTGGGCTCTAATATGTGCTGGACCTGCATGTCAAGCAGTTTGGTTAAATATTTTATTTTGCCTTATTGCTGGGCAGGTGCAGTGACAACAGAAACACACAGATTGATGCACTGCACCTGTAGATGAGGGGTTTAGTGAAGAATACAATACAGACAAGTCAGCCTATTTAGAAAACTATGATATAGTGTATACCAATTGCAGTCACAGGAATATACCAACTGGTCCCCACCTTTCATTTATATTTGATCTGTAGTTGAAGGCTAGTTTCTTATATACAGTATTTATTTTCAGACCCTTTTTACATCTCATAACGTTGATAATCCTCTACCTCCCACTAGTCATCTGTGCTTTCACTGCAGTGCACAACTCTCTTTATTAGATACCTGCAGTGGTACTTAGGTTCCAAAATGGTGATACCTACAATTAAATGTAAGTGCATGAAATGTATTAAAGGGACATGAAACTCAATTTGCTGAAAGGTTTATCTAGGCAAGCTCAGGAGCAGCAGATAACCTAGGTTTCATGTACCTTTAAAGGGACAGTCTAGGCGAAAATAAACTTTTATGATTCAGATAGAGCATGTTATTTTAAACAATTTTCCAATTTACTTTTATCACCAATTTTGCTTTGTTCTCTTGGTATTCTTAGTTGAAAGCTTAACCTAGGAGGTTCATATGCTAATTTCTTAGACCTTGAAGCCCACCTCTTTCAGATTGCATTTTAACAGTTTTTCACCACTAGAGGGTGTTAGTTCACGTATTTCATATAGTTAACACTGTGCTCGTGCACGAGAAGTTATCTGGGAGCAGGCACTGATTGGCTAGACTGCAAGTCTGTCAAAAGAACTGAAAAAAGGGGCAGTTTGCTGAGGCTTAGATACAAGATAATCACAGAGGTTAAAAGTATATTATTATAACTGTGTTGGTTATGCAAAACTGGAAAAGGGATTATCTATCTTTTAAAACAATAAAAATTCTGGTGTAGACTGTCCCTTTAAGTCTCTTTTAACCATTTTATGCTGTTCTTTCCTAGACACTAACTATATATATAATAATATATTACAATGTCCTTATAGAATGATAATGATTATTATTATAATATTGACGGAATGTAAAACTCTAGGAAACAGAACGTGGAGGAGAGTTGATAAAAGAGCTGGTTATTTGAGCAGAACAGTGTGATGAATCATAGTCATGTAAATAATCTATTGCGTATTTGTCTGCTAAGTGGACTGCTGACATCTGTAGTGTAAAAAAAGCAAGGCCCAAATAATAGTATAGCTAAATATTTTATTAACAGTTATTGTCTGCATATTAGCTTAATGTGACTTTCCTTGAAGTTGTCGTCTTACATCAGCACATTCTGTAGGGGGTTTATAGCAACCCTATAATCTCATTAAATTATATGTGTGTGGGTTATTACTCTGACTGATACACTACAACAGTGGCTGTCTAATTGCGTTTCTTAAAGAATAGATAATGGGTTACTGTGTTATAAAAGTATAATTGATTTATTTTTAATATGTCATTGATATCAGTATCTCAGACTGCATTAACAATGTCCAGAGTTGTTATACTAGATATTTTTTTCCTTTAAAGGGACACCTACAGATTTTAGCAACTATTGGAAAATAAATGACTTTTTTTTTATATGAATAAACTTCAGATGAGAGATTGAACAGTGTCAGAAACCTAGATATACATAGATCCAGACATATACACATTGGATTCCCAACGAGAAGAATATGATGTTTGTAGAAAATAGAAGAATAAATAAATTTTTAATCAGGTGAATATAGAGAAGTAGTATAGAAAGAGAGGCAAATAAACATCCCAGGAGCACTGCATAAAAAGTTCAGTCCATCACAACACGTTGGGCAGCACTGAATTGCAAGAACAGCCTTCATGAAAGGCAAAAGTCAACTATTAGAGACCATACACGAGTTGAGCACTATTCTTTCAATTGCACGCTGACGTTTTAATCCTCCTTAGTTGCTGCTATTACTATAATATAAAAAGCATTTTCGCTGCTCAGCTCCTGTTGGTGCTATCCAAATAAAAGATACAAATTGGGCTTAGTTGTGAGGGTGTATATAGTGTGTATACTCATACAATAAAATGGCGGACATTTATAATATTCAAGATAATACATTTATAAAATTAACACTCTAATATACATTCATACATGTATTCTTTCTTGGCTCAAAATACACCAATTTGTCTCATCTGCTTAATAAAGTGTTTTTTTGTCACTTTCTACACCAGCATGCTTTTTTGTTTTTGTTTAGTTTTTTTAATAAAATGTATAAACACATACCAAAGATTTATCTTATTTAGAAAAACTTTAAAGAGTTTGTAAACACCTTGAGATTTTTATATAAAATGTTTAGTTATGCATAATGTAACAACTTCACATTACATTTTCGTGATTTATTTTAACCCTTTTCATGTAATTTAACTCTGAAAATTGAGCTATTTCTACTTCTCAGAACATGAAGCACCCTTTTGACTTCTGGAGGCTAACCCTACTACATATGTTTCACTAGCTTGCTTTAACTAATAACAACTGCTAAACAGAGTACTTTACAATAACTTTATAAAATTGGATTGCCTTGTTGTCTGCAGACTAAAGCCCAGATTGGCTCTTCCAAATAAGGCAAATGTTGGGTTGAGTTTAGTTATTAAACAACAATTGCAGTAAGAAGGATGTTATTTTGTATTAAATATATACAGTGGGGCAAAATACATTGGGGCAAAAAAGTATTTAGTCAGTCACCAATTGTGCAAGTTCTCCCACTTAAGAAGATGAGAGAGGCCTGTCATTTTCATCATAGGTATACCTCAACTATGAGAGACAAAATGTGAAAACAAATCCAGACAGTCACAATGTCTGATTTGGAAAGAATTTATTTGCATATTATGGTGGAAAATAAGTATTTGGTCACCTACAAACAAGCAAGATTTCTGGCTCTCACAGACCTGTATCTTCTTCAAGAGGCTCCTCTGTCCTCCACTCATTACCTGTATTAATGGCACCTGTTTGAACTTGTTATCAGTATAAAAGACACCTGTCCACAACCTCAAACAGTCACACTCCAAACTCCACTATGGTGAAGACCAAAGAGCTGTCGAAGGACACCAGAAACAAAATTGTAGACCTGCACCAGGCTGGGAAGACTGAATCTGCAGTAGGCAAGCAGCTTGGTGTGAAGAAATCAACTGTGGGAGCAATAATTAGAAAATGGAAGCCATACAAGACCACTGATAATCTCCCTCGATCTGGGGCTCCACGCAAGATCTCACCCCGTGGTGTCAAAATGATCACAAGAACGGTGAGCAAATATCCCAGAACCACACGGGGGGACCTAGTGAATGACCTGCAGATAGCTGGGACCAACGTAACAAAGGCTACCATCAGTAACACACTACGCCGCCAGGGACTCAGATCCTGCAGTGCCAGACGTGTCCCCCTGCTTAAGCCAGTACATGTCCGGGCCCGTCTGAAGTATGCTAGAGAGCATTCGGATGATCCAGAAGCAGATTGGGAGAATGTCATATGGTCATATGAAACCAAAGTAGAACTGTTTGGTAGAAACACAATTTGTCGTGTTTGGAGGAGAGAGAATGCGGAGTTGCAACCAAAGAACACCATACCTACTGTGAAACATGGGGGTGGAAACATTATGCTTTGGGGCTGTTTCTCTGCAAAGGGAACAGGACGACTGATCCGTGTACATGAAAGAATGAATGGGGCCATGTATCGTGAGATTTTGAGTGCAAACCTCCTTCCATCAGCAAGGACATTGAAGAGGAAACGTGGCTGGGTCTTTCAGCATGACAATGATCCCAAACACAGCGCCCGGGCAATGAAGGAGTGGCTTCGTAAGAAGCATTTCAAGGTCCTGGAGTGGCCTAGCCAGTCTCCAGATCTCAACCCCATAGAAAACCTTTGGAGGGAGTTGAAAGTCCGTGTTGCCCAGCGACAGCCCCAAAACATCACTGCTCTAGAGGAGATCTGCATGCAGGAATGGGCCAACATACCAGCAACAGTGTGTGACAACCTTATGAAGACTTACAGAAAACGTTTGACCTCTGTCATTGCCAACAAAGGATATATAACAAAGTATTGAGATGAACTTTTGATATTGACTAAATACTTATTTTCCACCATAATTTGCAAATAAATTCTTTCCAAATCAGACAATATGATTTTCTGGATTTGTTTCCACATTTTGTCTCTCATAGTTGAGGTATACCTATGATGAAAATTACAGGCCTCTCTCATCTTCTTAAGTGGGAGAACTTGCACAATTGGTGGCTGACTAAATACTTTCTTGCCCCACTGTGTATATATATATATGTGTGTGTGTGTGTGTGTGTGTGTGTGTGTATATATATATATATATATATATATATATATATATATATATATATATATATATATATATGTGTGTGTGTGTGTATATATATACAACAATCAAGGACTGCACTCACTGGATTCAGATAAATTATTTAATAGATGGTGACGTTTCGGGGTTCGCAGACCCCTTCCTCAGACCCAACTGTTGAATCCAGTGAGTGCAGTCCTTGATTGTTGAGATATATATATATATATATATATATATATATATATATATATATATATATATATATACATATATATATATATACACACACACAGTATATATGTGTGTATATATATATATATATATATATGGGCATAAAGACAGAAATAAAGTTAAATTATACTCCACTTCCTGTGTCATGTTCCCATGTCAGCTGTTGGGCAGGCTATAAAACACAACATTTAAGAAATGAAATGGCGGATTATAAAGTTGAAATAAATCAAACAGCTTGTCGGTAGTAGATCCTCTGGATAAGGATACGTATTTTGCTGAACTTTATAAGAGAAATACTAAGAGGTTTCTTCCTTTAACACATTAATACTGATCAATTTCACAAATAAGCTGTCTAGTGTTGAAAGCAGAACTCAAAATAACAGCATTTTTCTTCACTGCATTTATTGTTAAGCTATGATTGTCCCTTTAATAAACAAGTGGCGTTTCCTTAGTAACGTAGTCTCTACCAACAAGGAAATCACAGAGCAGGGGCTCAGCATTGCATGGTGCACACTGGAAACAGAGACAAGAGCTTGTGGGAAATGTAACTACAGCGTTATTGACATTACATAACTAGCGCATAGCTACTGCTTTGCTCTTTATTTGTTTCAGTTCCCTGTTCATCCTAATCTGGCTATGGCACTCTCCCCTATTCTCTGCTATTATTCTCTTCAGATTGCCAAGGCTTTGTCTTCCTCTTGCCCTGTCTGCTTTCTCCCCATTATACTTACTGTCTCTGTTCATAAAACTGTGGCTGTATTTCTGCCAGTGGGGCGTCAAGTCACTTTCACCATATCTGTTTTGTATTCCTGCATCTAGCCATGAAATTCTCTTTCTCTGACTGCCTTTCTGGTCTAGATCTCTTTGTCTGGCTATGTTTCTGCTCTGATTACCCCCCACACCCACCCAGTATGTTACAATATTACAAGTCTAATGGCTGGCAAAGATTCCAAATCTTATGCTCATTGTGCTTCCTAATTATAGGAGGATGTCTGTCAAACCATTTAAAAAAAACCTTGCTTCTAACTGATTGCTATAAACAATATAATCACAAATGTGGATGTGTATGCAACAAATAAAAAAACACAGGCTATAGAATGTGTGTTTGCAGTGAGTTTCCATCTTGCTGCGGTAATAAACATGTTTCTCAGAAGGCACAAGTCTATTTTGTTTAGTGTGCGTTTCATATTGGCGTTTTAAAACCAGCATTTGTATTAGAATCTCTGTATAGAAATATAGACAGAGTTCCAGGGTATATGGGTTTAGGGATATAGGTAAAGTGAGAGAGTATGTCCTCAAGAAGTTAAAGGGTCATAGTACTGCACTTTTATTCCCAAAGATCCATTTCATCTGCAGGAGTGTATTAAATGAATTACAAATGGCTATCTTCATTTCTTTCATAAACGTGATGAGAGTCCACAAGTCATTACCTGTGGGACCTCAACTCTTGACCACTAAGAGGAGGCAAATAATACCCAACATAAAAAGAGCTTTTAATCCCTTGCACTTCCCTGTACCTCTCAGTGTCAGAATGCACAAGGAGTTTTAACTCATCTGGAGGAAAGGTTACCAATCAATGTTTTTGAACTGTAAGTGATTTTCAAGGCTCAAAGTTTGGCCCCTTCTCAAGCTAGAGGGGTTTCTCTTATCCTAACTGGGGTAGAGCATTACTGTTGTACTCTTTTGGCAACTCACAACCCAGGTGTCAACAATTGGGAAGCGGACTTCCTCAGCTGACAGATTTTTTATTCGGGGATTGTGCTTTACACCAAGAATTATTTGTTTAGATTGTCAGATGGTGGGGTCTTCCAGACATAGATGGCCTCCTATCTGAATCACAAATGTCCCAGATACTGTGCTTAATCCCGGAATCCTCATGCGGAAATAGTGGACGCACTAGTGAATCCTTGGTCATTTCCTCTCATTTTCTTTCTTCCTCCATTGTTCTGCTACCCAGGGTCATAGTGAGATTTAAGCCAGAGAGGGCATCAGTAATCCTGATTGTTCCAGCTTGGACCCGCAGAATTTGGTATGCGGAACTGGTTCAGATGTCCAGCTCTGTGTATTGGTCACTTCCTTTTCAAAAAGATCTTTCTCAGGGCACTTTTGTCTGTCCAAATTTAGAAGCTTTGAATTTGACAGCTTGTAGATTGAACTCTTAGTTCTTAACTAAAGAAGTTTTTCCAAATCTATCTTTACCACTCTTATTCAGGCTGGGAAGCCTGTAACAAGAAAAATATATCACATGGAATCGTTGTAGCTGGGATCCCTTCAGGTTTCAGATTCTTCAGTTTCTTCTGGATTGGTTAGACAAGGGTCTATCTGTTAATTCATTGAAAGGTCAAATTTCCACTCTGTCAGGTCTGTACCATAGAATACTTCCTAAGTTACCAGATATTCAGGTTCTAGTCAGGTATAGACTTGTGATTAAACCAGTATTTTCCCCATGGAATCTCAATTTGATTTTATGGGTGTTGCAGGCTCCTCATTTTAAGCAGGGATTGGATTATTCAGATGGTTTCATGGAACGTTTTGTTAAGTTTTTCAATTTTCTCTTGGCTAAAACAATATTACTACTCACTCTACTAGTTCTGTTTCTACTTCCTGGGCTTTTATGAATGAGGCATCAGTGGAACAAATTTGCAATGTTGCATTTTGGTCTTTGCTTCATACATTTACAAAGTTTTATCATTTTGATGTTTTTGCTTCCTCTGAGTCTGTTTTGGCAAGAAAGTTCTCCAGGCCACAGTGTCTGGTCAATGATGTGCCTGCTTTTATTTTTGTCCCCCCCCCCCTTTTTGGGTATCATGGACTTCACTGCTTGAGTATATTATTCCACAGGTAATGGCACGTGGGCTCTCACCACCTTTATGAAAGAAAACAAATTTTATGCTTACTTGATAAACTAATTTCTTTCATGGTGGTTAGAGTCCACGAACCCACCCTTGTTTAATTTTCTAGCGTGCACCTCATTTATCCTGCTATTACCTTTCCTGCTTTTATGTTATTTTCCTCCTTTTGGCTATGTGTTAGACTGAGAGGTACAGGGATGTGGGAGGGATTAAATACTCTTGGTATGTTGAGTATTTTTTGCCTCCTCCTAGTGATCAGAAGTTGAATTCCCACAGGTAATAGCTTGTGGACTCCAACCACCGTAAAAGAAACAAGTTATTTTTGTAATTTTTAAACAACTGCTTTTGCTGTTTGAAACCACAATCTATATTAAAAATATCAATACAGCAGTATTTTCGAAGAAAAACTATGTAAACAAGAACCAACTGAAGAAATTACACTGCCCAGTAGGGGTTGGGAGAGAAATGCACTCAGATGTTAATTTTCAATTGTTATCTCAGAAATAAGATAAGGAAGCATCTGTTTTTATGTAGAGAAATAAAGTAATGTGATGTTCTCCTTGCAAGCTCTGTCCATTGTAATGGGCTGCTGTTTCAAAGCGCAAAAATAAATAAAAAAATGTTATTTTATATACAAAAATAAACCTAAAGCAATGTCTATACATTCTTTACTCTGAAAATAGTATGCTACAGTCACTGGAAGCAATATTTTACAGTAAACTCTCCCTTAATATTAGGGAATAAGCATTTGTTGCTTATTCTAATGTTATTTCACTATGTTAGTGATCAAATAAGATTAAAAAAAAAACAACAACAAAAGAACAACTTGCGATTGAATATGTTTGTGGAAAGTGATCCTAGCTGCCTTAGGTCATACAAAGTGATGGTGCTGTATGTCAGAGAACACTGACTGATGCATGCTAATAGTCACTAAATTAGCAAGTTATTTGACAGGTTTTAAAGTTCCCACAGTACATACCAAATGCTGTTTAATAAGGTCACTGATTTAAAGGTCATTACAATCATTTATTTAATGCATCACTTTCAGTCACTTTATGTGGCTGTGATCTTACCCTACTTTACAGCACAGTTGTCCTCACTGCATTTCTAATGACTGCTTTACCCACACAAATATCACTACTGGAAATACTGCCTCAGTAGACATTATACAGTGAATAGAATGTTGTACAAAAATGTCACCTCACCTGTATGACTGATTTAGGTTAAAATTATAGCTAGTGTTAGGATTACCTGTTTGGTTACAGTGATGGCTATTAACATTTATGGTATTCAAGGGGTTAGATTAAGACCCAAGACACCATTTTTTTGTGTGGCTACAATAATGCAATCCATGACACTGATCTGGTGAAAACACCCCTTTAAGGGCGTATCACTTAAAAGGGACATTGCACTTAAACTTGTTAGTTGAATCCAAAAGATATTTCACAATGTGCAAATTTACTTGGTTCTCTTGCTTTTTTTTTTATTATTAAAGAGCATACCTAGGTAGTTAGAGTGCACGTCTCAAGCACTTTATGGCAGCGATTTTGCAACAATACTTTAAGCAATGTTACCTGGTACTCAAATATGTCACTGTTATGATAATTCTTGCAAAACTGCTGCTATAAAGTTTTCCCGACACGTGCACACCCAGGTATTTTCTGCAACAAACAATACCAAGAGAACAAAGTAAACTTGCTAATAGATGTAAACCAGAAAGTTTTTTTTTTTTTTTTAATTATAAATTATACCCTCTGTCTGATATTGGGTTTCCATGTCCCTTAAATATTATCTTGGAAGGTCTACCTACGTTTTTTGTGTGATCCAAACTGTATTGTGGATTATACGGGTCTTTATTTTAATGATGAGATTAATCTGAGAACTACAGATGATTGAAACGATGTGATCCAGATATACACCAGGGCCCACACAGCTGTGCTTAGCTGCAGAAATTGTTTAACGAGATTCATATTAGTCACCGTTGGAATATACATAACATAGCCCCTGTCCAGCAGCTGACAGAATGTTGTCACAAATCCAGTTCTTTCTATTCTTTTTTTCAGAAGAAATGCAAAACTAAATTAGCTATAGAAATACTATATGCAGAAGTGTATTTTATGGGTCTCTTAATTATGCACAAATGTTGACCTTAGCGCAGGCAATGATGCAATGTATTGGGCTGTGAAATACATTCTCTGGAACTTGATTTATGAGTAATAGCAACACAAAGCTAATTTTTTGGGTACCATATTTGGATAAAAATCCTGAGTATTGGGACCACAAAGCCGCAGACACTTGATCATTGACTAAATAGGTCCAAATTAGTTGTTAATTTAACTACTTATGTGACATTTTAACCCTCTCTGCTGCTATTTTTTTTTCCTGGGCTGATTAAAATATTATGTAATTTGCAAAATTACAGATCTAAAATGAGCAATGCTTCTCTCCAGCCTGTCTTCAAATGATTCAACAAGGGAAATGGTTATTAGTAGTTCCAGTTCAGGCTGTGCATTAGCATAGAGATTGCTTTTGTTTTGCACGACTGAAACAGCAATGAGCTCACAGACTGTTAGAAGTGAAAGTAGATAGCAAATCGTTGCTGGCTTCTGTATAAAGGATAGGTATTTAAAATGCTAATGATGTACTTGGAGGCCATTTCCTCATGAATGACAAACAATGATGCACTTTTACTGTTCTGGGTCAGAAGGTTGGTGCTTACATTTTTTTTTTTTAATACAGTGAGTGTAGTAAAAAATTTTTTGTATGTAGATTAGAAAAGGCGTGTGTATTTACAGGACATGGTGCGATAACAAACCTGAAGCAAGGTTAATGGAGACAATGCCGTGCTCATTTTTGTGGTGTGGTTAACTATAATGATAATGCTGCCTTTGATATAGTATGTCACTAGTTATTTATATATACACTAGTCCTAAAGCCTGTGTACGGGCCAAAATCCCCATTGGGTCCCCCCTCCCTCACTCCTCCCCTGCCGCTCTCAACTTTTTTTTCTTCTGTAGTGCAGTGCCCCCCCCCCCTGCGATTGCGCCTCCTGTGGCCGCGCCCCACCATGTGGTGTTTTACTTATGTGTTTAACCCACTTGTGAAGGTTAAACACATACATTTTCAAGGTTGTGAGTGATAAAATTACATGCCCTAATAAATTATTATTATTATCATTTATTTGTATAGCGCCGCCACATTCTGTAGCGCTGGGTACAATGATCGGGGTATACAATAACAAAGATTTTTGATAAAATACAAAACATAACAAAACTAAACAAATCTGGTAGAGGAGGAAGAGGGCCCTGCTACGGAGAGCTCACAGTCTACAGGTTTAGGGTGCAGAGACATAAGGTTGGGGTAGCATGTTACATCAGTTGTAGTTGCAGCAGTGAGTCAGGCAGTTCATGTACATGTATTAGTTTGGTTCAGATGCTGGATGGAGGAGAGATGGTAAGCCTCTCTGAATAGGTGGGTTTTCAAGGATTGTCTGAAGCTATACAAGGTTGGAGACAGTCTAATGGAGCGGGGTAGAGAGTTCCAGAGGACAGGAGCAGCACATGCAAAGTCTTGGAGGCGGGAGTGGGACGTAGAGATAACAGGAGTGTAGAGACGTAGGTCAGAGGTTGATCGAAGAGGACGGGATGGGGAATATTTCACGATGAGAGAGGAAATATAGTTGGGAGTTAGACTGTTGAGTGCTATGTAAGTTAGGGCTAATACTTTAAATTGTATTCTGGATGTATGGGAAGCCAGTGTAGAGACTGGCGGAGCAGGTGATGTAGATCGTCGACTTAGGTGAATGAGTCTAGCAGAAGCATTCATAATAGATTGGAGGGAGGAGAGGCGGTGTTTTGGAAGGCCATTTAGGATTAGATTGCAATAATCAATGCGTGACAAAATGAGGGAATGAATAAGTATTTTTGTAGTTTTTTGAGTAAGGAAGGGACGAATTCTGGAAATGTTGCGTAGGTGTGAACGGCAGGATTTGGTAAGTAATAAATGAGAATATGTATTTTTTTCAGTATAATGGAACTTTAAATAAAGATGATTGATCAGTGATTTAGGTAGCATTTAGATAGTATATATTGTATGTCATAGACAAAATCCTATTCACCTTCTTTAAAAGTCATTAATAAAATAGTTAGATTTTTTTTTTTTTTAAACAACACCAACAATGTTGAACCAACAAATCACAGGTATAATTTGTTGTAGATAAGAATATAGTTGTAAAATATACTTTAATTAGCGTCATGAAACGTAATTTCATGTCATTATATATCCATTTTGCTAAAAACAAAGCCTAATATAATGTGAGCATAATTAACCGTTGGCTATTGTCACCAGGCAGACTGTGAGGTGCTGTTTTTAGAGTCCGTTGTCAGTGTGACGTTATTACGTTTTCACTCGCAGGCTTTTAAAGTGAATATGTAATTGCTGTTGTATTTTTGATGTTGAAAAGCTTCCTTTGTTTTGGACAGCTTCCCCACCACCTCACCTCCTCTGGCTCCGCAGCTTTCCTTTTGTGTCCTTGTAAAAGATTCATTTTCAAAGCAAGAGGATGTTCTACTATTACAGTGACTCTGTGATATCTCAATGAAACGCAAGGCTACATCAAGGTTCTAGAATATACAGTATGGCTTGTTCAAAGCAGAAAGTGTAGTATTAGGTGACATTTGTGTAATATAGGGATATAAAACAGTGTTTCATTGTTGTAATAAAAAGCACTAAGCGGAGTGTTAGACCTAAAAAAAATCAGTGCAATATTTATTATTCATCGAACAAGGGGGCTGCAATCACTACAGGAAGGTAGAGGAGGAACTTCCCTTTTGTAAAGTGGTTGCAAGGACACCTGTGTGGGGGCTCCATTCAGTTTCTTCCCCATGCTCAGTAGAGGTCTTTTTTTTTGCAAAAATCATGGAGAATTGAAAGACGTGGTACAAATAACTACTATGTACAAATACCACCTTTTCCAAACGACAGTTCAAAGTATGTATTACTACTGACAATGATTGCCCATTTGTTTTTAATTTCTCCTGTTAAGTGTAGTCAGTCCACGGGTCATCCATTACTTATGGGATTATATCTCCTCCCTAACAGGAAGTGCAAGAGGATCACCCAAGCAGAGCTGCTATATAGCTCCTCCCCTCTACGTCATACCCAGTCATTCTCTTGCACCTAACTAAAGATAGGACGTGTGAGAGGACTGTGGTGTGTTAAACTTAGTTTTTATTTCTTCAATCAAAAGTTTGTTATTTTAAACGGCACCGGAGTGTGTTGTTTGTTCTCAGGCAGCATTAGAAGAAGAATCTACCTGAGTTTGTCTATGATCTTAGCGGTCGTAACTAAGATCCACTTGCTGTTCTCGGCCATTCTGAGGAGTGAGGTAACTTCAGAACAGGGGATAGCATGCATGGCCCACCTGCAAGGAGGTATGTGCAGTAAATTATTTTCTAAGTAATGGAATTGACTGAGAAAATACTGCTAATACCGATGTAATGTAAGTGCAGCCTTAAATGCAGTAGTAGCGACTGGTATCAGGCTGATATGTATGTATGTATACTCTGAGGTATTTCTGGGGAATGGAATTTCACTAAGAAAATACTGTCAATATTAAAATAATATTTGAGCCTGCACTGCAGTGAAAGCGACTAGCAGCAGGCTTATTAATAACACTTCATAATTTTCAATTTTTAAAACGTTTACTGGCATGTTAATCGTTTTTTCGGAGGAACTTGGTGATAAAACTTTATGGGCATGATTTTTACCACATGGCTGTCGTTTTTTTCTGAATAAAAACAGTTTACTGAGCTTCCCCACTGTTGTAATATGAGTGGGAGGGGCCTATTTTAGCGCTTTATTGCGCAGTAAAAATTTAGTCACTGTCTTCCTATTTCTTCCTCCATGATCCAGGACGTCTCTACAGAGCCCAGGGGTCTCCAAAACTAGTTTTGAGGGAGGTAATCAGTCACAGCAGACCTGTGACAGTGTGTTTGACTGTGATAAAAACGTTTATTATTTCAACTGTTATCCGTTTTGGGTATTAAGGGGTTAATCATCCTTTTGCTGGTGGGTGCAATCCTCTTCTAACTTTATACATTTTCTGTTAAAATTTGGTTGTTTTAACATATTTGGTTCATTGTTAATTCAACTGTGTCACATTTTTATGTTTTCTTAAAAGCGCAGTAGCGTTTTTTATATAGCTTGTAAATTTATTTTAAAGTTTTTTTTTCCAAGCTTGCTAGTGTTATTGCTAGTCTGTTTAAACATGTCTGACACAAATGAATCTGTTTGTCCATTATGTTTAAAGGCCAATGTGGAGCCCAATAGAAATTTGTGCACTCAATGTATAGATGTTACTTTGAATAAAAGTCAAACTTTATATGTTAAAAAAATATCACCAGACAACGAGGGGGAAGTTATGCCGACTAACTCTCCTCACGTGTCAGTACCTTCGCCTCCCGCTCAGGAGGTGCGTGATATTGTGGCGCCAAGTACATCAGGGCGGCCCATACAAATCACTTTGCAAGACATGGCTAATGTTATGACTGAAGTACTATCTAAATTGCCAGAATTAAGAGGTAAACGCGATCACTCTGGGGTAAGAACAGAGTGCGCTGATAATAATAGAGCCATGTCTGATACTGCGTCACAATTTGCAGAACATGAGGACGGAGAGCTTCATTCTGTGGGTGACGGATCTGATCCAAGTAAACTGGATTCAGACATTTCAAATTTTAAATTTAAGCTTGAGAACCTCCGTGTATTACTAGGGGAGGTATTAGCGGCTCTGAATGATTGTAACACGGTTGCAATTCCAGAGAAAGTATGTAGGCTGGATAAATATTTTGCGGTACCGGCGTGTACTGACGTTTTTCCTATACCTAAAAGGCTTACAGAAATTGTTAACAAGGAGTGGGATAGACCCGGTGTGCCCTTTTCACCCCCTCCTATATTTAGAAAAATGTTTCCAATAGACGCCACCACACGGGACCTATGGCAGACGGTCCCTAAGGTGGAAGGAGCAGTTTCTACTCTGGCTAAGCGCACCACTATCCCGGTGGAGGATAGCTGTGCTTTTTCAGATCCAATGGATAAAAAGTTAGAGGGTTACCTTAAGAAAATGTTTGTTCAGCAAGGTTTTATATTACAACCCCTTGCATGCATCGCGCCTGTCACTGCTGCGGCGGCATTCCAGTTTGAGTCTCTGGAAGAGACCCTTAGCACAGCTCCATTGGATGAGATTATGAACAAGCTTAAAGCCCTTAAGCTAGCTAATTCATTTATTTCTGATGCCGTAGTACACTTAACCAAACTTACGGCTAAGAACTCCGGATTCGCCATTCAAGCGCGTAGAGCGCTGTGGCTTAAATCCTGGTCAGCTGATGTGACTTCTAAATCTAAATTGCTTAATATTCCTTTCAAAGGGCAGACATTATTCGGGCCCAGCTTGAAAGAAATTATCGCTGACATTACTGGAGGTAAGGGCCATGCCCTGCCTCAAGACAGGGCCAAACCAAAGGCTAAACAGTCTAATTTTCGTGCCTTTCGTAACTTCAAGGCAGGAGCAGCATCAACTTCCTCCGCTCCAAGACAGGAAGGAACTGTTGCTCGCTACAGACAGGGCTGGAAACCTAACCAGTCCTGGAACAAGGGCAAGCAGGCCAGAAAACCTGCTGCTGCCCCTAAGACAGCATGAAGTGAGGGCCCCCGATCCGGAAACGGATCTAGTGGGGGGCAGACTTTCTCTCTTCGCCCAGGCTTGGGCAAGAGATGTCCAGGATCCCTGGGCGTTGGAGATCATATCTCAGGGATATCTTCTGGACTTCAAAGCTTCTCCTCCACAAGGGAGATTTCATCTTTCAAGGTTATCAGCAAACCAGATAAAGAAAGAGGCGTTTCTACGCTGTGTACAAGACCTCTTACTAATGGGAGTGATCCACCCAGTTCCGCGGTCGGAACACGGGCAAGGATTCTATTCAAATCTGTTTGTGGTTTTCCAAAAAAGAGGGAACCTTCAGACCAATCTTGGACTTAAAGATCCTAAACAAATTCCTAAGAGTTCCATCGTTCAAAATGGAAACTATTCGAACCATCTTACCCATGATCCAAGAGGGTCAGTACATGACCACAGTGGATTTAAAGGATGCCTACCTTCACATACCGATTCACAAGGATCATTACCGGTATCTAAGATTTGCCTTCCTAAACAGGCATTACCAGTTTGTAGCTCTTCCCTTCGGGTTAGCTACGGCTCCAAGAATCTTTACAAAGGTTCTGGGCTCTCTTCTGGCGGTACTAAGACCGCGAGGCATATCGGTAGCTCCGTACCTAGACGACATTCTGATACAAGCGTCAAGTTTCCAAACTGCCAAGTCTCATACAGAGTTAGTTCTGGCATTTCTAAGGTCGCATGGGTGGAAGGTGAACGTAGAAAAGAGTTCTCTATTGCCACTCACAAGAGTTCCCTTTCTAGGGACTCTTATAGATTCTGTAGAAATGAAAATTTACCTGACGAAGGACAGGTTATCAAAACTTCTAAATGCTTGCCGTGTCCTTCATTCTATTCAACACCCGTCAGTGGCTCAGTGCATGGAGGTAATCGGCTTAATGGTAGCGGCAATGGACATAGTACCATTTGCGCGCCTGCATCTCAGACCGCTGAAATTGTGCATGCTAAGTCAGTGGAATGGGGATTACTCAGATTTGTCCCCTCTGCTAAATCTGGATCAAGAGACCAGAGATTCTGTTCTATGGTGGCTTTCTCGGCCACATCTGTCCAAGGGGATGCCCTTCCGCAGGCCAGATTGGACGATTGTAACAACGGACGCCAGCCTTCTAGGTTGGGGCGCAGTCTGGAATTCCCTGAAGGCTCAGGGATCATGGACTCAGGAGGAGAGACTCCTTCCAATAAACATTCTGGAATTAAGAGCAATTTTCAATGCTCTTCTGGCTTGGCCTCAGTTAGCAACTCTGAGGTTCATCAGGTTTTAGTCGGACAACATCACGACTGTGGCTTACATCAACCATCAAGGAGGAACAAGGAGTTCCCTAGCGATGATGGAAGTCTCAAAGATAATTCGCTGGGCAGAGTCTCACTCTTGCCACCTGTCAGCGATCCACATCCCAGGCGTGGAGAACTGGGAGGCGGATTTTCTAAGTCGCCAGACCTTTCATCCGGGGGAGTGGGAACTTCATCCGGAGGTGTTTGCCCAACTGCTTCATCTTTGGGGCAAAGCAGATCTGGATCTCATGGCGTCTTGCCAGAACGCCAAGCTTCCTTGTTACGGATCCAGGTCCAGGGACCCGGGAGCGGTACTGATAGATGCTCTGACAGCACCTTGGGTCTTCAACATGGCTTATGTGTTTCCACCTTTCTCGATGCTTCCTCGATTGATTGCCAGGATCAAACAGGAGAGAGCATCGGTGATTCTAATAGCGCCTGCGTGGCCACGCAGGACCTGGTATGCAGATCTAGTGGACATGTCGTCCTGTCCACCATGGTCTCTGCCTCTGAGACAGGACCTTCTGATTCAGGGTCCTTTCAAACATCCAAATCTAATTTCTCTGAGGCTGACTGCATGGAGATTGAACGCTTGATTCTATCAAAGCGTGGATTCTCGGAGTCAGTGATTGATACCTTAATACAGGCTAGGAAACCTGTTACCAGGAAAATTTACCATAAAATATGGCGTAAATACTTATATTGGTGCGAATCCAAGAGTTACTCATGGAGTAAGGTTAGGATTCCTAGGATATTGTCTTTTCTACAAGAAGGTTTAGAAAAGGGTTTATCTGCTAGTTCGTTAAAGGGACAGATTTCAGCTCTGTCTATCCTTTTACACAAACGTCTGGCAGAAGTTCCAGACGTTCAGGCTTTTTGTCAGGCTTTGACTAGGATTAAGCCTGTGTTTAAGACTGTTGCTCCGCCGTGGAGCTTAAACTTAGTTCTTAACGTTCTGCAAGGTGTTCCGTTTGAACCCCTTCATTCCATCGATATCAAGCTGTTATCTTGGAAAGTTCTGTTTTTAATGGCTATTTCCTCGGCTCGAAGAGTCTCTGAGTTATCGGCCTTACATTGTGATTCTCCTTATCTGATTTTTCATTCAGACAAGGTAGTTCTGCGTACTAAACCTGGGTTCTTACCTAAGGTAGTCACTAACAAGAATATCAATCAAGAGATTGTTGTTCCATCATTGTGCCCTAACCCTTCTTCAAAGAAGGAACGACTTTTGCACAATCTGGACGTCGTCCGTGCCCTGAAATTTTATTTGCAGGCAACTAAAGATTTTCGTCAAACTTCTTCCCTGTTTGTCGTTTATTCTGGACAGAGGAGAGGTCAAAAAGCTTCGGCTACCTCTCTCTCTTTTTGGCTTCGTAGCATAATACGTTTAGCCTATGAGACTGCTGGACAGCAGCCTCCTGAAAGGATTACAGCTCATTCTACTAGAGCTGTGGCTTCCACTTGGGCCTTTAAGAATGAGGCCTCTGTTGAACAGATTTGCAAGGCTGCAACTTGGTCTTCACTTCACACTTTTTCAAAATTTTACAAATTTGACACTTTTGCTTCTTCGGAGGCTGTTTTTGGGAGAAAGGTTCTACAGGCAGTGGTTCCTTCCGTGTAAAGATCCTGCCTGTCCCTCCCGTCATCCGTGTACTTTTAGATTTGGTATCCCATAAGTAATGGATGACCCGTGGACTGACTACACTTAACAGGAGAAAATATAATTTATGCTTACCTGATAAATTCATTTCTCCTGTAGTGTAGTCAGTCCACGGCCCGCCCTGTTTTTTACGGCAGGTCTAAATTTTAATTAAACTCCAGTCACCACTGCACCCTATAGTTTCTCCTTTCTCGTATGGTTTCGGTCGAATGACTGGATATGACGTAGAGGGGAGGAGCTATATAGCAGCTCTGCTTGGGTGATCCTCTTGCACTTCCTGTTAGGGAGGGGATATAATCCCATAAGTAATGGATGACCCGTGGACTGACTACACTACAGGAGAAATGAATTTATCAGGTAAGCATAAATTATATTTTTGTGATTTTCTGATGTTTTGCTAAGATTATTATTTACAGTAGTATTCATTACATTGAAGTTCCTATAAGAAGATGTGGTAAAAAAAAACTACTTTTGTACAACTACCACCTCTTCTGAAAGGCAATTCAAAGTATGTACGACTACTAAATGATTGTACATTTTTAGGTGACCAAGCAACGTAGTTGCTTGACACCTATTGTTTTTGTTCAGGTTATTATTTTTTTTCTGTGGTTTTTTTTCAACAGCATAACTCAAAACTCATGAATCTTGGCACAGTGCTAGAGATCTATGCTGTGTATAATTCTATGCAACATAAATCTCATAGGTCATGTGACCTAGCAGCCATATTGCTTTTTGCGACAAATTTTGACAAACGCTTGCACATCTTCTTCTCCGGAACCGCTTATTTTACAGTTGTGAAACTTACTGTGTGTACTGCTGTACTGACCTAGAATAAAGTTTGTTCAAGAGAAGTGATTTAGTCACCTGATCTAGCTGCTATTTTGAAATGTGCGAAAATCTTTAAACATCTTCTTCTCTGAAACCGCTAAGTGCAATGAAGCACAATTTTGCACATGTGCTCTAGGCAAGGTCATCTACCAAGATTGTTCAAACTGCGAATTTTCCATAATCAACATGGCTGCTATGAGCCATTTGCCTTTTTATTGTTTAATTGTGTAAATTTGCACTTTATGCATTATGTTTACACTATTTAACTATATTACAGTGTAGTAGACATATGCTTACACCTCATCATGACCACTAAAGGCAATATTGAAGTAAAAATTTGCACCGTGCAATCACCTTTGTGAAATAATACATTTGCAAATGTTCATGTAACTTCTGCAAATTGTAGAGGTCTATAGTGAGCATTAGTATGTGCAATTTGAAAGCCATACATTGCATAGCTCGGCAGCCATTTTTTTTTCTTATGCGCTGTTTTTAAAAACTACAAAAATCTTCTTCTCTGAAACTTTTGGGACAGACTTGACATTTTGTTTATAGAGTTATCTTATGAAGAACATTCAGATTTGTTCAAGAGAAGTTGATATGTCATGTGGTTTGGCAGCCATTATGAATTGTTCAAAAATGCGATATTTTAAAATTAATAATAAAACAAAAAAAGTTTTACAAAAATGATTTGTTTTTGCCATGTTTATTGACATATATGGTGAAAACTATTGTGCATAATATGGAGGCTGTATATCATATGATCTGGCAGCCATTTTGTTTTACACAAAAATTTCGAAAATCTATTTTCTCTGTGACTGCTTATGTTAGAACTGTGAAACTTGCTATATAATCTGATATTGTGACCTAGGGTCACAGTTGTTCATGTTGAAGGAATTGGTCACAAGCTGTGGCAGCCATATTGGTTTACGCGAACATTTCGAAAATGTGTTTTCTTTGGAATCGCTTATGTTAAAGCTGTGAAATTTGCTTTATAACCATATATTTTGACCTTGAGTTGCATCTGTTCATGTTGAAACTACTAGTCATATGGTGTGGCAGCCATCTTGAAAAACGCAAAAATTTAGAAATTTTGTTTTCTTTCCAACTGCTTTTGTTAGAACAGTAAAAATTGGATGTATAGCTTTTTATTGTGACTTAGCTGCTTGTATGCCATTGCAAAGGCAATGCGCTTGGCCACCTTTATTGCTATATTTTAATATTGATTTTCTAATTTTTGTTAACATTATTATTTACAGTAGTAGTCATTACTTTGAACTGCCAATCAGAAGAGGTTATAAAGAAACTAAATACTTGAGCTTGCTTCCTTGGATACGTGTGAACTAGTGGACACATGCACCAATAGTTACATGCATTAACAACAGGAAATCTGATTCTTGCACATGCTCAGTTTAGGACTTTTAATGCAAAAAATATGTCACAGGAAGCAACAGTAGAACAGTCTGTTTCATTGTTGTAATAAAGAAATCAATAGAAATAATTGCAGTATGTATTATTCATTATTTTAAAGGATTTTACCCTTTATTTCTTTTTTTTTTTAACTTCATTTAATACTTCCTATCGCAGCCGTAGGACTTTTGCTGCAGAAAATCATGTTACAGTAGAACTTAAGTTTTATAATGATAGTTCACTTATCCTCCTTTAGGCAGTGGCTACACCGAGGAATGCTCATTTTCCAAGAAAGTAATACATTTGTTTGTTGTTTTTAATGCAATCTGTTTTTATGGATATTATTTTAACTAAATGAGCACTGTTTCATATAACTTTAACTATAGTAGTTAGAGAAGCATTCTGGGGAAAATCTGTAGACAAATTTACAAAATTCTGTTTATGCATAAAGTTATTTTTTAGAACATTCTAGATATAGGCAAATAACCTGTGATGTATTGTCATTTATTTTTAAGTTGATATGTAATAAAGTAGGTTTATTTAACACTGAAACATGTAATTCCTTTGAATACACACATACACACATATATATATATATAGAGAAACAAGTAAAATGTGTTCACTCAGTACACTGGGTAAACACAAGTGATACTCTATAGTTGGCGCTAGTCAGTATTGTGTAGGATATAGTGGCAGCTATATAAGGCCAGTACTGGTTGAGATGTAAGGTCCCAGTCAGTAAGTGAAAAATGTGTATACAAGAATAGATACAGCGCCTATATATCCATAAAAATATGGGTGGTATATGGGAATATGAATGAGAGCTAAAGATAATTAGTTAAGAAATAATAACAGTTAAAAGAATATAAAAAATTATTAAAATAAATGATGCTAGAAAAATGATGAATAGATTATGAAACAATGTTCATATGAGTCTTTAGACAATTTACAGTCCGTGGTAAATCTTCACATGAAGTTGATATCAGTAAATAGATGGTATATAATACCCTTACCAGATATTACCTCAATCTAATGAGGTAAGTATGCCGCACTGGGGGTATATACAGATGGTAGAATCTTCTCCTTGTATCCAGATGTGGTGCCTCTTGGGTTTTCGTTAGCCTCCTGGAGTATGCAGGGATGTGTTTCTGGTTGTAGATAGATCCCTTGTACTTCCTTTGTGTTGGTAGTTAGCCTCTTGGAGTACCTTTTCTGTCTTGGTATCAACTTTATTTTCACATTACATGCAACGTTTCGGCCTTCACAGCCTTAATCATGCATACCATATATATGTACATATGTGTGTGTGTGTATGTGCATATATATATATATATATATATATATATATATATATGTGTGTGTGTATATGTATATACAGTGTATATATATATATATATATATATATATATAGGCGGGATCAGACTGATATACTACAGGAAAGTTCCACTCTGTGAAAAGCATTACTGGGCTAAAAAGTTGCACCCAGGTGGTAAATCGCCATAGAACAGGCTAACAATGGTATTGAGCCAGTTGTTCGTTCCTGTGAGTGCACTTCTCTGTGTGTGTGTGTATATATATATATATATATATATATATATATATATATATATATATATATATATAATGTTTCTTCTCTTTTTTTTGGTTTCCTTGATATTCATTCATGTGTCTGTATATTTCCTATTATCTAATTAATTTCTAAATTGTATATAACAATCTGTGCATTATATTACACTAGAGACAAAGTTCACCATCCTTGCAGGCAGACAGGTTTGCAAGTAATGAACCTGCCCACCTAAAATCGCCACTTGTGATGTTGCATTGACGGCGAAATTTAACATTACACAAGAAGTTTCTTGTGCAAAGCCCCCCTTGATCCGGCACCTCCAGGTGCACTAGAGCAGGGTATGTCAACCCCCCCAGAACGAGCGAATGTCTGCCACCTCTGAGTGAGGAAAAAGAAGCAATTTCTGCTTCTTAAATATATGGCAGCAGTCTCACTTAAGCAAACCTTCTCCACATAGCCCAAACAGCTGTGATTGCAGCTTCATAAATCTAGTAGCCCTAGTTCTGTTTTGGTAGTAATACCTTCAAAAAAAAAGAATTTGATTCCAGCACATTTTCAGTTCCTTTAGACCTAATTCAGGATACATGTAAAATGATTTTGCTTTTGAGTCAGACTTATATATATTTTCAGCAACACTTACAAGGAAGCCTATTAGCTCTTTAAATATGCCTCGGCTGTAGACAACTTAGCACAGGTCTACAGATTTCCCATGGAGTAGGCAGGGGGAAAATGGCAGCTGTGGGTAGACTGCTGGGAGTCCCCCCCCCCTCTTTCATGTGAAGCCAAGTGAGAGGCATAACATGGAATGTAAACTCAGCAGATCTTCAGGGGCCTGGTGCAGAGAATCACAGAATGAAAAAGGAGGCTGGTCAGATGGCTGTGAAAAGTAAAGATTTAAAAGAGCCCCAGTTGTGTTTTCATTCTCAAACCATTCACAAGCAAATCAGTGTAACTAAGGGGGCCTGGTGGGCATTTTGATATATTACATACTTGCATACAACCACATCTCAATTAGATTTCTGCCAGTTTCAGGGTGGTATTGAATAATTCTACCTACAGAACTAAATGTGGCTTATTCTTGTACAAATGCACTTTATCGTGTTGAAAATAAGGATCATACAATTATTTCTCTGTGCCAAGCTGTCTGAAATACGTTCAAAACCTGACTGTGAAGGAAAAACAAAACGTTCCCTATTAATTTATAAAATTATATATTGTGCCATAAAATTTGATTATATAGTGCGCCTTTTCCCCCCTTCTTTTATATGTAAAAAGGGCACCATTTTATACATATAAAAATAAAGATTTTTTGCCAAAATTAGCAGAGCCTGGCCGCGTTCTGCCTTTATTCCTGCTGTATTTGCAGTTTATTACGCTTCACATGTGCATTCATTAGTGTAGTATAAACAGAGTTAAACGTTTGACAGCAGCTGTAGCTATAGTGGGATATATTGTATCCTTTTACAGCAAATTAGAGCACTTTTTATGAACACGTATAAAATAACAGCCGCGTTATTATTTGACAGAAGTCTAACGTTAAAAAGAAAATAATGAAAGCATTGTCTGTTATATTTCAATGTATTCGGATATAGTGAAAGCCAATTTTGAAAAATGGTAAAAGCATATTCAATACCTACCCCCAAATCGGCAAGTATTTACTGTTATACTGAATACACAATCATTGTGCTGTACAGGTATAAGGACCCTTCTCCACATTATTGATGGTTCATTTCTTTCAGGTTTTTATAAAAAATAAATGTGATACAAGTTATACAGTGACTGTCTTTACATTCTTATCTTACTGATGGAGTTTTGGGATAGGGGTTATCCTTCATTGGTGTAGTGTTTGGGTGTTGATCATTGGTGGTTACTGGGTGTATTCGTTGGTTTATTGTTTATTGGGGTGTCTGCGTTAATTGGTGGATTGTTTAGTGTATCATGATGAAAATAAACAGGTGCGCGTGACTATGTTATGTTAGCGATGTCAGAAAGCAGGAAATTAATTATGCAAATGTTTATAACTGTAGTTCAAATTTAGTAGCCAGTGAGGATATTGATGATCCAGCCATACACTTTTTATGGGAAAAATTACAAGCTCTAATTTGTTAGGGCATTTCATTTAAAAGTGTTAAACACATAAGTAAGGTAAGCCTTAAAAGTTGCAAGCATTGCAACCCCTAACCTAAACACAGTGGGTGATTGGGATGGTTGTGCAAATGCTGCTGCACATAGATGGCGAGTAGTGCTATATTTAGACGCGTTAACAAATTAAAGCATATAATTTAATTCCACTACAATGTCTCCTTAAGGTGTTTTTATATAGATGTTGAAGTCCAGAGGATTAACTAACCCAGATTGTTACAGCAAAGCTACTCCAGGTGAGTTTGTGACTTAGTTCAGTGAAGGCAAGGGTTAACAAACACTCTCTAGTCTGTATTATAGCTAGAAAATTAACCAGAGTCCCCTTTTTAATGCCACCCACACTAAACTATCTCTGCTGGCACCACTAAGGATTATTAAATGTGTCTCTTTGCTAATGTGGTTTAGATATTAGACAAAGTTTAAAAAAATCACAAAGCTTTTATATATGAGGTAACAAACAAAATTACACAGACCAAACCTGTTAAAGAAAAAGGAAAAGTAAATCTCCATCCCAAGGAAGACTGGAAGAAGAAAATGGTCATGCTATTGACAGTAGCCCCTTATGTCAAATGACAAAGTTATTTAGCTAAATTCAACATCAAAGGGACATGATACCCAAATGTTGAAGAACTTGAAAGTGATGCAGCATAGTTGATTAGGAATCATCACCTGAACATCTCTATGCAAAAAAAGGAAGACAGTTTCCTAAGTATTTACACCCCACTGTAAAGAAACTTTTAAGCAGCCAATAAGGATGCTAGTCCCAGGATTTGCATGGGAGTATGCACCTGGCATGCACAGGTACAGTCATGTTATGTTCCTATTCAGTTTAAGGACATTTGCTATGAAATCTCACAAGATTTCATTGAAATATCACGAGAGAACAGCAAAGCAAAGCATGACCTCAGCACTGTAAAAAGAAAGGGTTTATTACTTATCCTGATCAAATGGGGGAATCTTGCTCACCTTCAATAAACTAATCTTATTGGTTTATAAAAATAAACATATAAAAAATAAGTGCTTGCTGATTCCTCTTAAACACAATTCTGAGTGTATTCTATATGAGTTGATTGTCTCTTATTAATTTTGGATGTTTCCTTACTCCTATATAATCAACTTAATTATTTTAACCCACATGAATGTTTACTTCGATGCTTGGAATACAATACTTATAGCATACTTTTAAATTATTGTCTCCTTTCTCCTATGTTTTCGTATAATATACTCAACTCAATTATTGTCATCCACATAAATGTTTATTTCTCCAACATAGGTGTGTCCGGTCCACGGCGTCATCCTTACTTGTGGGATATTCTCTTCCCCAACAGGAAATGGCAAAGAGCCCAGCAAAGCTGGTCACATGATCCCTCCTAGGCTCCGCCTACCCCAGTCATTCTCTTTGCCGTTGTACAGGCAACATCTCCACGGAGATGGCTTAGAGTTTTTTAGTGTTTAACTGTAGTTTTTATTATTCAATCAAGAGTTTGTTATTTTAAAATAGTGCTGGTATGTACTATTTACTCAGAAACAGAAAAGAGATGAAGATTTCTGTTTGTATGAGGAAAATGATTTTAGCAACCGTCACTAAAATCCATGGCTGTTCCACACAGGACTGTTGAGAGCAATTAACTTCAGTTGGGGGAACAGTGAGCAGTCTCTTGCTGCTTGAGGTATGACACATTCTAACAAGACGATGTAATGCTGGAAGCTGTCATTTTCCCTATGGGATCCGGTAAGCCATGTTTATTAAGATAGTAAATAAGGGCTTCACAAGGGCTTATTAAGACTGTAGACTTTTTCTGGGCTAAATCGATTCATTATTAACACATATTTAGCCTTGAGGAATCATTTAATCTGGGTATTTTGATAAGATTATATCGGCAGGCACTGTTTTAGACACCTTATTCTTTAGGGGCTTTCCCAAATCATAGGCAGAGCCTCATTTTCGCGCCGGTGTTGCGCACTTGTTTTTGAGAGGCATGACATGCAGTCGCATGTGAGAGGAGCTCTGATACTTAGAAAGGACTTTCTGAAGGCGTCATTTGGTATCGTATTCCCCTTTGGGCTTGGTTGGGTCTCAGCAAAGCAGATACCAGGGACTGTAAAGGGGTTAAAGTTAAAAACGGCTCCGGTTCCGTTATTTTAAGGGTTAAAGCTTCCAAATTTGGTGTGCAATACTTTTAAGGCTTTAAGACACTGTGGTGAAAATTTGGTGAATTTTGAACAATTCCTTCATATTTTTTCGCAATTGCAGTAATAAAGTGTGTTCAGTTTAAAATTTAAAGTGACAGTAACGGTTTTATTTTAAAACGTTTTTTGTACTTTGTTATCAAGTTTATGCCTGTTTAACATGTCTGAACTACCAGATAGACTGTGTTCTGAATGTGGGGAAGCCAGAATTCCTTCTCATTTAAATAAATGTGATTTATGTGACAATGACAATGATGCCCAAGATGATTCCTCAAGTGAGGGGAGTAAGCATGGTACTGCATCATTCCCTCCTTCGTCTACACGAGTCTTGCCCACTCAGGAGGCCCCTAGTACATCTAGCGCGCCAATACTCCTTACTATGCAACAATTAACGGCTGTAATGGATAATTCTGTCAAAAACATTTTAGCCAAAATGAACACTTATCAGCGTAAGCGCGACTGCTCTGTTTTAGATACTGAAGAGCATGACGACGCTGATAATAATGGTTCTGAAGGGCCCCTAAACCAGTCTGATGGGGCCAGGGAGGTTTTGTCTGAGGGAGAAATTACTGATTCAGGGAACATTTCTCAACAAGCTGAACCTGATGTGATTACGTTTAAATTTAAGTTGGAACATCTCCGCATTCTGCTTAAGGAGGTATTATCCACTCTGGATGATTGTGACAAGTTGGTCATCCCAGAGAAACTATGTAAAATGGACAAGTTCCTAGAGGTCCCGGGGCTCCCAGAAGCTTTTCCTATACCCAAGCGGGTGGCGGACATTGTAAATAAAGAATGGGAAAGGCCCGGTATTCCTTTCGTCCCTCCCCCCATTTTTAAAAAATTGTTTCCTATGGTCGACCCCAGAAAGGACTTATGGCAGACAGTCCCCAAGGTCGAGGGAGCGGTTTCCACTTTAAACAAACACACCACTATACCCATAGAAGATAGTTGTGCTTTCAAAGATCCTATGGATAAAAAATTAGAAGGTTTACTTAAAAAGATGTTTGTTCAGCAGGGTTACCTTCTACAACCAATTTCATGCATTGTCCCTGTCGCTACAGCCGCGTGTTTCTGGTTCGATGAGCTGATAAAGGCGGTCGATAGTGATTCTCCTCCTTATGAGGAGATTATGGACAGAATCAATGCTCTCAAATTGGCTAATTCTTTCACCCTAGACGCCACTTTGCAATTGGCTAGGTTAGCGGCTAAGAATTCTGGGTTTGCTATTGTGGCGCGCAGAGCGCTTTGGTTGAAATCTTGGTCAGCTGATGCGTCTTCCAAGAACAAGCTACTTAACATTCCTTTCAAGGGGAAAACGCTGTTTGGCCCTGACTTGAAAGAGATTATCTCTGATATCACTGGGGGTAAGGGCCACGCCCTTCCTCAGGATCGGCCTTTCAAGGCAAAAAATAAACCTAATTTTCGTCCCTTTCGTAGAAACGGACCAGCCCAAAGTGCTACGTCCTCTAAGCAAGAGGGTAATACTTCTCAAGCCAAGCCAGCTTGGAGACCAATGCAAGGCTGGAACAAGGGAAAGCAGGCCAAGAAACCTGCCACTGCTACCAAGACAGCATGAAATGTTGGCCCCCGATCCGGGACCGGATCTGGTGGGGGGCAGACTCTCTCTCTTCGCTCAGGCTTGGGCAAGAGATGTTCTGGATCCTTGGGCGCTAGAAATAGTCTCCCAAGGTTATCTTCTGGAATTCAAGGGGCTTCCCCCAAGGGGGAGGTTCCACAGGTCTCAGTTGTCTTCAGACCACATAAAAAGACAGGCATTCTTACATTGTGTAGAAGACCTGTTAAAAATGGGAGTGATTCATCCTGTTCCATTAGGAGAACAAGGGATGGGGTTCTACTCCAATCTGTTCATAGTTCCCAGAGGGAACGTTCAGACCAATCTTAGATCTCAAGATCTTAAACAAGTTTCTCAAGGTTCCATCGTTCAAGATGGAAACCATTCGAACTATTCTTCCTTCCATCCAGGAAGGTCAATTCATGACCACGGTGGATTTAAAGGATGCGTATCTACATATTCCTATCCACAAGGAACATCATCGGTTCCTAAGGTTCGCATTCCTGGACAAGCATTACCAGTTCGTGGCGCTTCCTTTCGGATTAGCCACTGCTCCAAGGATTTTCACAAAGGTAATAGGGTCCCTTCTAGCTGTGCTAAGACCAAGGGGCATTGCTGTAGTACCTTACTTGGACGACATTCTGATTCAAGCGTCGTCCCTTCCTCAAGCAAAGGCTCACACGGACATTGTCCTGGCCTTTCTCAGATCTCACGGATGGAAAGTGAACGTGGAAAAGAGTTCTCTATCTCCGTCAACAAGGGTTCCCTTCTTGGGAACAATAATAGACTCCTTAGAAATGAGGATTTTTCTGACAGAGGCCAGAAAAACAAAACTTCTAGACTCTTGTCGGATACTTCATTCCGTTCCTCTTCCTTCCATAGCGCAGTGCATGGAAGTGATAGGTTTGATGGTAGCGGCAATGGACATAGTTCCTTTTGCGCGCATTCATCTAAGACCATTACAACTGTGCATGCTCAGTCAGTGGAATGGGGACTATACAGACTTGTCTCCGAAGATACAAGTAAATCAGAGGACCAGAGACTCACTCCGTTGGTGGCTGTCCCTGGACAACCTGTCACAAGGGATGACATTCCGCAGACCAGAGTGGGTCATTGTCACGACCGACGCCAGTCTGATGGGCTGGGGCGCGGTCTGGGGATCCCTGAAAGCTCAGGGTCTTTGGTCTCGGGAAGAATCTCTTCTACCGATAAATATTCTGGAACTGAGAGCGATATTCAATGCTCTCAAGGCTTGGCCTCAGCTAGCGAGGGCCAAGTTCATACGGTTTCAATCAGACAACATGACAACTGTTGCGTACATCAACCATCAGGGGGGAACAAGGAGTTCCCTAGCGATGGAAGAAGTGACCAAAATCATTCTATGGGCGGAGTCTCACTCCTGCCACCTGTCTGCTATCCACATCCCAGGAGTGGAAAATTGGGAAGCGGATTTTCTGAGTCGTCAGACATTGCATCCGGGGGAGTGGGAACTCCATCCGGAAATCTTTGCCCAAGTCACTCAACTGTGGGGCATTCCAGACATGGATCTGATGGCCTCTCGTCAGAACTTCAAAGTTCCTTGCTACGGGTCCAGATCCAGGGATCCCAAGGCGGCTCTAGTGGATGCACTAGTAGCACCTTGGACCTTCAAACTAGCTTATGTGTTCCCGCCGTTTCCTCTCATCCCCAGGCTGGTAGCCAGGATCTATCAGGAGAGGGCGTCGGTGATCTTGATAGCTCCTGCGTGGCCACGCAGGACTTGGTATGCAGATCTGGTGAATATGTCATCGGCTCCACCATGGAAGCTACCTTTGAGACGAGACCTTCTTGTTCAGGGTCCGTTCGAACATCCGAATCTGGTCTCACTCCAGCTGACTGCTTGGAGATTGAACGCTTGATCTTATCGAAGCGAGGGTTTTCAGATTCTGTTATCGATACTCTTGTTCAGGCCAGAAAGCCTGTAACTAGAAAGATTTACCACAAAATTTGGAAAAAATATATCTGTTGGTGTGAATCTAAAGGATTCCCTTGGGACAAGGTTAAGATTCCTAAGATTCTATCCTTCCTTCAAGAAGGATTGGAAAAAGGATTATCTGCAAGTTCCCTGAAGGGACAGATTTCTGCCTTGTCTGTGTTACTTCACAAAAAGCTGGCAGCTGTGCCAGATGTTCAAGCCTTTGTTCAGGCTCTGGTTAGAATCAAGCCTGTTTACAAACCCTTGACTCCTCCTTGGAGTCTCAACTTAGTTCTTTCAGTTCTTCAGGGGGTTCCGTTTGAACCCTTACATTCCGTTGATATTAAGTTATTATCTTGGAAAGTTTTGTTTTTGGTTGCAATTTCTTCTGCTAGAAGAGTTTCAGAATTATCTGCTCTGCAGTGTTCTCCTCCTTATCTGGTGTTCCATGCAGATAAGGTGGTTTTACGTACTAAACCTGGTTTTCTTCCAAAAGTTGTTTCTAACAAAAACATTAACCAGGAGATTATCGTACCTTCTCTGTCCGAAACCAGTTTCGAAGAAGGAACGTTTGTTGCACAACTTGGATGTTGTTCGCGCTCTAAAATTCTATTTAGATGCTACAAAGGATTTTAGACAAACGTCTTCCTTGTTTGTTGTTTATTCCGGTAAAAGGAGAGGTCAAAAAGCAACTTCTACCTCTCTCTCTTTTTGGATTAAAAGCATCATCAGATTGGCTTACGAGACTGCCGGACGGCAGCCTCCCGAAAGAATCACAGCTCATTCCACTAGGGCTGTGGCTTCCACATGGGCCTTCAAGAACGAGGCTTCTGTTGATCAGATATGTAGGGCAGCGACTTGGTCTTCACTGCACACTTTTACCAAATTTTACAAGTTTGATACTTTTGCTTCTTCTGAGGCTATTTTTGGGAGAAAGGTTTTGCAAGCCGTGGTGCCTTCCATTTAGGTGACCTGATTTGCTCCCTCCCTTCATCCGTGTCCTAAAGCTTTGGTATTGGTTCCCACAAGTAAGGATGACGCCGTGGACCGGACACACCTATGTTGGAGAAAACAGAATTTATGTTTACCTGATAAATTACTTTCTCCAACGGTGTGTCCGGTCCACGGCCCGCCCTGGTTTTTTAATCAGGTCTGATAATTTATTTTCTTTAACTACAGTCACCACGGTATCATATGGTTTCTCCTATGCAAATATTCCTCCTTAACGTCGGTCGAATGACTGGGGTAGGCGGAGCCTAGGAGGGATCATGTGACCAGCTTTGCTGGGCTCTTTGCCATTTCCTGTTGGGGAAGAGAATATCCCACAAGTAAGGATGACGCCGTGGACAGGACACACCGTTGGAGAAAGTAATTTATCAGGTAAACATAAATTCTGTTTTTGATACTTAAAATACAATATTTATATCAAACTTAAAATAAATAAATAAATAATACTTCCTTAAAAATATATGTATATCCACACACAGTTTCTTCTAAAATTACACCGGTGTCAATATATGTCACGCCTCTTACGGTGACTTAACTCTAATAAACTCTTTCAAATGGCAACTCAATTAGTAACACCTTAATCCTAGCAAAAAAAGGAATTTATTACATTTGGTTCAGTGCGATACAATGATTCATAACACTATAGTGGACAATTCCCCATAAAAAATACATATAAATATATATTTATATATTCAACCTCTTTCAGTAGTTGTATTCGTTACATGTGGTTAAGCAATTTTGATCAATTATTATATACCATCTCCTCCAGTGTGTTGAAATTGCCTTTGTACAAAGAAGTATAATATATTGCAATATAGTGTCCTTTATTAAGGTGTCCCTTAGCGTACAGTTTTCCAAGCTTCTGTTCTGAGAAACAAATTTTGGTTATCTCACAGTGTTTCTTATTGATGGAAACTGCATTATAATGCGACCAAATGTCTAAATTAACTGTTTAAAGTACTGTATATTTATTTACATACGTTTTTTTCTTTTCTTTCCTTTATCCTTCTGTAAACAGTGCACTGTTTCGATAGATTATTTTCCTCCAGGATGGTTCCGATGGAGCCCTGTATCATTCAGTCTCCCTTCTCCAAACAGTGGAAATAAAGGGTCAAAACCTCCTGTGGGTTTAGTTGGTTTGTATCCACCTCTAGTTGGTTTGTATCCACCTCCTCTTCTTGAAAAAAGAAAGAAACTCACGGACTTCTTGTCAACAGCCATTGTACGTCTCCTGACTTTTGTGGCTGGCAAGGCAACCGGAGTTCGCTAGATCCGTTCCTTTGTTCCGGATTTACCAGTTTCTTCGCTGCTTGGTGGCTAGGTGATAGTAGCGTGTAGCTGTCGGTCTTTCAGGTTTCTACGCGTTTCGGCTGTCAGCCTTACTCACACACACACATGCATAAATACACACACATAAACACCAATTGGTAAAACGGAAACACTAACCCCTGTAGTTAGAGACAGAGACACTAGTGAATCATCACGTCACACTCACATGATATCAGTACAGACAGTGGCAGGTCAACATTTTTTATTAAAAATATTTTTTTTAAACTGGGCCCTCACCCTTGGGGGCCCATCACAGTTGCAACCTCTGCACCCCTTGTAGTTCCACCCCTGCTGCTTTAGCTGTATTAAATGTTATCTTTTGTTATTGAGCATTTAAAAACATATGAGGTGTATAGCAAAGAACTTGATAAAAAAAACACCAATACTGGAGCAGAAAGAACACACCTGCAGTATCCAACATAAATAATGTTATAATAAAGATTGCCAATATGCAGTATTAAATCAAGCATCTGATGAGGCCACCAACATGAATAGGTGTCATGCACAAGGAAACAGTACTGCCTTCCTATAGCAGCAGTCTAATTTATTACTGGCTGTGTATTGTAGTTCAGATCTTTACTGATCTTCTGAAAGACCCTTTCAACTTAGATCTTCTCTTTTTTAGAGAGAGAAAAAAAAGTGAATATGCATTTCAATGCATCTATTCAGAACACTTTTTTTTGTACAAAAAGGGCAAATTCAAAACAAGGGTACAAAAGGAGGTGAAAGCAGCCTTCATGGGCCAACCTGTGAATTGCAATTAGATTTGGTCTTCCCATGTCTTTCTTTATTAGACACGTTCCAGTAAACTGCAACACTAATGAAATCTTTTTATTGCGGTGCTGGTCTTTCTGTCAAGTTAACACATACTGTACATACCTAACTGACACCAGGTGATTCATTCTATCACTGTTGGAGTTTGGATTTAGAAAACTGCCCTAACTTGAAGACATTGGCCATATTTAGATACATTTGATGAATAATAATCGTTTTCTTTCCAAATGAGACCAGATGTATTTTTATTACAAATTGTTTATTTGTAACTATATATCAGAAAATAGTGGTCCGAGGCATTGCGCTCTTTCTCAAGCCTTTGTGGCACTTTGGTACACAGTGTAGTCATTTAGTAGTTCAGCAGCTAAGGTCACTAGAATGCTTGATGGTATAGGAAGAGGCATTAACAGCAGACAGTTCTTATGCCACTTTATAGATCACAAGTTAGGCCTCAGCTTGAGTATTGTGTACAGTTCTGAAGGACATATCTCCATAAGGAAATACATTAACTGGAATCTGTTACAAAGGAGGGCTACTACATTGTACATAATCTAAAAAATAAAACTTACAAAGAAAGGCTTGGTTACCTAAATACGTATAGCTTAGAGAAGTGCGAATATATGACAGAAACATTCAAATGTAATAAGGGATGTAATAAAGCTGATTTTTTTTCACAAAAAGAGCCACACTAGAATAAGAGGTCAGGATTTTAAGTTGAAGGGTGGTAGGTTTAGGAGGGATTTGCAGAAACACTTATTTACAAAAAGAATGGTTGATTCATGGAATAAACTTTCATTATAGGTAGTAAAGACAAACACTGTGTGGTACTTAAAGAATGTCTGGGATAAGCATAAGGCTATCCTGCATTCTTAAAGGGACATGAAACCCAAACATTTTATTTCATGATTCATATAGATAAAACAATATTAATACAATTTTAAACAACTTTAATCAAAATTACTTCTATTTTCAAATTTGCATCATTCTCTTGGTATTCTTTGTTGAAGAAGCAATAATGCACTACTAGAAGCTAGCTGAACAACTTAGGTGAGCCAATAACAAGAAGTATATATGTGCAACCACGAGAACAAAACAAATTAGATAATAGAAGTGGAAGGTTTTCTGAATCAAGAAAGAAAAAAAAAATAGTTTTATTTCCCTTTGAAAGTAATATTAATCCGTGCTTTTTTTAGTAAAAAAAAAAGTGTTATATCAAAAGTAAGAATATAAAAGGCACTTACTTTGTGTTAAAAACAACACACATCTTAATTGTTTTCTTGCAAAATTAATTTCTACTTTCGCATGAGTTTTGCATTGAAATTCCTTTACTGAGCATGGACAAGAAACTGACTGGAGATAGTACTGGTGTCTTCTAGCAACCGCAACCCCCTTGTGGGGCTGTAACAGGAAGTAATGAACCCTGCTCAGATTAAAGTGAATGTAAATTTTGATGATAAAGTGCCCGTTTTTAACAAAATTGATTTGAAACAGGGGCCCTTTAATTTAATTTATAAAAATTTACATTTCACTTGTGTTGTGAAAAATAATCCTGACAGCCGCTCCAGCTTCTCCCGGTCGTCGCAAGCCTCTTCCTACGTCAGAAATGACGGATCAGTCATCCTCCAATCACGGCTTCCCCCTCAGGTTAATCGGTGTCTGATTCAACGCCGTAATTGAAAAAAGCCGGATTCCTCATTTTAGACCCAGGAAGAGGCTTTGCGACAGGCAGAGGAAGCGACGCAGCAGCTGTCAAGTAAATTTTGATTAATTAAAGTGCCCCTGTTTTTAATCAAATTTTTAAAAAATGGGCACTTTATCATCAAAATTTACATTCACTTTAAGTTAAAAAAAAAAGAAATAAAAAGTAAAACCTTTTAAAATGATGAATACTTATTTATATTATGTATAACCCAATGCTTAGTGTTGCATCAAAATCTTTGTTAGTATGTTAAATAGTTATGCAAAAAAAGTAACAAAGTACAATGTAACACAGATTCTTTTTTTTAAATACAACATTTTAAACAAATATTAATGTGTGGATATGATCTGCTTTAAAAAAGTTCTACCTGATACACAAATGTTTAAAAAAAAAATATTGTCATGCAACAAAAATACAGACAAAGTGAAACTCACCCTGTCATATCATAAATAAATCTAACCATTTGCACATTTCTATCACACCTCCATTTCTCCCTTAGCTATACATATTCAGGTCACTAATTATCCCCTTATGTATTGAGAACAGATGTAATTATATCGTTTTAGAGACTTTTTTTGTGTCCAGGGTCTCTGTGATGCTATGACCCCCTCTCACTCTCTGGTGCTAACATCTCTAATACAGATGTTTCTTGTTCCATCCTATTAGTAGCCCAGGCTAAAGGAGGCTTCTTTGCCCTTCTGCTCTGAGAAGATAGTAATTCAAAAGCAGACTAGAGTGATAGAAGCCAAAGTGATTTATACAATACGCTTATTTTGTTCACTCTGAGCCTGTTATATTTTTCCTCAGACATCTCCACGAGAAGGAAAAAATAGGCTTAGAATGAAATTATTACAGCCATCTTAGCTTTGTACATTCTGTAGCCAGTTTTTAAAGGGACAATATTATACAAAATTTGCACTTAGTAATTCATTAGAGAACGATGTTGTTGTTTTAGATCAGTATGTGTTTAATTCCTGCAAATGGATAAAGTTACATGAAACGGCTAATGAGTCAGGAACAGCAGTTACATAACATTCCAATCATTGTCCATGTTCTTCTTGGGAGCTGTGTCTTCTGAGACTTTGGCCCCTATTTAAGAAAGGTCTTGAGGACCTGATCCGACACTGCGGATCAGGTCCGCAAGACCTCGCTGAATGCGGAGAGCAATACGCTCTCCGTATTCAGCATTGCACCAGCAGCTCACAAGAGCTGCTGGTGCAACGCCGCCCCCTGCAGACTCGCTGCCAATCGGCCGCCAGCAGGGGGTGTCAATCAACCCGATCGTATTTGATCGGGTTGATTTCTGGCGATTCCTGTCCGCCTGTTCTGAGCAGGCGGACAGGGTTATGGAGAAGTGGTCTTTAGACCGCAGCTCCATAACTTGTGTTTCTGGCGAATCTGAAGACTCGCCAGAAACACAGGCCCACAAGTTCCCTACGGAGCTTGTTAAATGGGCCCCTTTGCCTATCTTTAAAGGGACATTGAACTTCTGGGTGCAACTACAGTTGCATGGTTATTACTCAGCATGTTATTGTTTTCCCTCCAATACCTGTAGTTGGCAAATCTCTGTATCTTTATATTGGGCACCGCCATCTTGTTGCGCTCGTATTTTTGCATCCTCTGACAGAAGCAGAGTGCTTTCACAGATCAGTGTTGTTATTGACTTTTTGACAGCTGTACCTTGAACTTTGGTTTAGAATGCACATCAGAAAGCAGAGGCTTTACAGAGTTGTTTTTTTTTGTACACAATATTAAAGTTGCATAAAAAATATAAAAAAAAAATCCTAAAGTGATGGTAAATCCGAGCTTTTAAAAAAAACACGGATTTACCATCACTAAAAATAAACTGGACTTTTCATTAATGAGTTTGTAAAGAAAAATGTTGCTAAACTCACCTTTTCTGTGCTGCCACTCCTCGCTAAAGTTAGCGCCTCCTGCCCATGGCACAGCACTCTTTTCTCAATACTAGCCGTGTTAGTCACCTGACAGTGTTCTGTATGCTAGCACGGCTATTGGTTTAGAGGTGGAAACATCACCTCATTGTGAAAAGAGCGCTGTGCTGTTGGCGGCCTTTTTTTTTTTTACATACTCATCACTGAAAGTCCGGTTTCGTTTTAGTGATGGTAAATCTGAGCGTTTTTTTAAATACTCAGATTTACCATCACTTTAAGAATAATATAGAACAATGCAGCAACTGCAAAACATACAGCTCCTGCTCTGTACTTTACATAGTAAACTGTAGTGCAGAATAAGGCTTGTTTGTCAAGAAGACAGCAATATCACTGATCTATAAGTGTGCACTGCTTCTGTCACTGGGTATGAGAAAACTTAAACTCCAAGAGGGCGGTGCCCAGTGTGAACACGCAGAACTTCACTAATAAGAGAACAGTTTTAAAGAGAGCTGCAAGCACAAGAGGGTAAACAATAGCATGGTGATTAATAGACTGTAGTTGTACCCATCAGTTTAATGTTCCTTTAACCACTTGATTCATGATGGATTTTGTAGAAAACTCATTAGATTGGAGCAGTAGTGCACAAATTACAAATTAGAGAATGCAATTTTTGCTCTAAATCAGTGTGGCCAACTTGCAACCCATGGGCTATGTGTCCCTCTGCTTTGGTGCCTGCAACCCCTATGGGAAATGCAACACATTTAGATGTTGCTTATGTGGGTAAAAATAAAAAACATTTGAGCACCGTATCCCCCAAATAATGGAATTGTGAGTTTGAAGCCACTTGTTACTAACGCAGTAGTGATCAAGGTGATAAAACTATTTTTAGATATATTTAGATGTTTGTTTAGAAGTAAAAGGAAAAGCCAGATGTCTTTTGCTGTTTATACTTTTTTTTTTTAACCATGAAACAAGGATTGTGTTTTGTATATAGAAAACGTTTGTTGGATATGTAACCTTGCAGCATATTGCAAATAACCACCAGGCGCTCTTGTGACTGCTTGATGGATGTATTTTCCAGTGCTTCAGAAAGCATGAAATGCGTGCACATGCAGACTCTCTAAGTGTAAAGGACTGAACGTTCTGTTATTGCGTGTGCCACATGTGAAACAAAACATCTGGTGGATTTGGTGTCTTTGATAGATGATATAAAAATAATGAAAATGGGAAGTTTAGTATTATATTTTCCTTTCAAGTTGCTGCTTGAGAGCAGATCTGTGATGTATCTAGTTTCACCTACTTCTGAGAAGGTTTGTGGGGATGAAAGCTAAAGGCAAAACCTCTTCTTTTCCCCCCTTCTCCATTAGAGACTAACTGCAACCATAATAGTTGTGTTATACAATATGAGTAGTAAGTATTGTCCTGGTGATTTACTAAATGGCTTTATAATGAGATGATTATCTTGTGAAAGCTTTTTTTCTTCAGATCACAGCGTTGTTATTTTGCGAGTCAAAATGCTTCAATTCATTTTGTGTTAGGAAAAGATAGTGAATCGCTATATTTCTTTTTTCTATGCTTCTAATAAGGCTCCTAAATAAAATGTTTTCATGCTGCCCATTAGCTGCTACATGACCACTGTCTTCTGAGGATTTTCAGAATCAGCAACCCCCAAAAAAATTCTAATGGACAGAATTTAAAGGGTTGCTAAAGTCAAAGTGAAAGTGTGTTTTGAGTGTAATGTTCTTTGCAATGTGATTAAGCACTATAACATGAAAAATGGCATTGTTTGCTATGCTAGCTCTCGCATGCCAGGAATATATGGTGACAAGAGCAGTGAACACATTTGGCTCCTGCAGTTTCCCAGTGAGGCCGGTAAGACATACATGTATGGTACTGATTTAGTCGGCTGTAGTGTCGCTTTAAAAAAGCAGGGCCTATGAATACCCAAAAACTCCCCTCGCCCACCGGACGAGTAAATGACAAAACTTACCAGCCCGTGCGTATCTGCATGTAGTGTGTATATATCTTATGTAAAGGCAATATAAATAGTGTTATTGTAATCCCACAAAGCATTACAGACAGAGGTCCCAATTTGAATGGCCTGCAAGCTGCTTAATATTTGGGACTTAATAAAAAGGCTTTAACTTTAGAAAATATTTTTCTATCATGTACGTCTTGACTTTTTTCCCCCTAAGGAAAAAAAGATATAATTGAGCTTTCTCCAACATAGGTGTGTCCGGTCCACGGCGTCATCCTTACTTGTGGGATATTCTCTTCCCCAACAGGAAATGGCAAAGAGCCCAGCAAAGCTGGTCACATGATCCCTCCTAGGCTCCGCCTACCCCAGTCATTCTCTTTGCCGTTGTACAGGCAACATCTCCACGGAGATGGCTTAGAGTTTTTTAGTGTTTAACTGTAGTTTTTATTATTCAATCAAGAGTTTGTTATTTTGAAATAGTGCTGGTATGTACTATTTACTCAGAAACAGAAAAGAGATGAAGATTTCTGTTTGTATGAGGAAAATGATTTTAGCAACCGTCACTAAAATCCATGGCTGTTCCACACAGGACTGTTGAGAGCAATTAACTTCAGTTGGGGGAACAGTGTGCAGTCTCTTGCTGCTTGAGGTATGACACATTCTAACAAGACGATGTAATGCTGGAAGCTGTCATTTTCCCTATGGGATCCGGTAAGCCATGTTTATTACGATTGTAAATAAGGGCTTCACATGGGCTTATTAAGACTGTAGACTTTTTCTGGGCTAAATCGATTCATTATTAACACATATTTAGCCTTGAGGAATCATTTTATTTGGGTATTTTGATATAATAATATCGGCAGGCACTGTTTTAGACACCTTATTCTTTAGGGGCTTTCCCAAAGCATAGGCAGAGTCTCATTTTCGCGCCGGTGTTGCGCACTTGTTTTTGAGAGGCATGGCATGCAGTCGCATGTGAGAGGAGCTCTGATACTTAGAAAAGACTTTCTGAAGGCGTCATTTGGTATCGTATTCCCCTTTGGGCTTGGTTGGGTCTCAGCAAAGCAGATACCAGGGACTGTAAAGGGGTTAAAGTTAAAAACGGCTCCGGTTCCGTTATTTTAAGGGTTAAAGCTTCCAAATTTGGTGTGCAATACTTTTAAGGCTTTAAGACACTGTGGTGAAAATTTGGTGAATTTTGAACAATTCCTTCATGTTTTTTCGCAATTGCAGTAATAAAGTGTGTTCAGTTTAAAATTTAAAGTGACAGTAACGGTTTTATTTTAAAACGTTTTTTGTACTTTGTTATCAAGTTTATGCCTGTTTAACATGTCTGAACTACCAGATAGACTGTGTTCTGAATGTGGGGAAGCCAGAATTCCTATTCATTTAAATAAATGTGATTTATGTGACAATGACAATGATGCCCAAGATGATTCCTCAAGTGAGGGGAGTAAGCATGGTACTGCATCATTCCCTCCTTCGTCTACACGAGTCTTGCCCACTCAGGAGGCCCCTAGTACATCTAGCGCGCCAATACTCCTTACTATGCAACAATTAACGGCTGTAATGGACAATTCTGTCAAAAACATTTTAGCCAAAATGAACACTTATCAGCGTAAGCGCGACTGCTCTGTTTTAGATACTGAAGAGCATGACGACGCTAATAATAATGTTTCTGAAGGGCCCCTAACCCAGTCTGATGGGGCCAGGGAGGTTTTGTCTGAGGGAGAAATTACTGATTCAGGGAACATTTCTCAACAAGCTAAACCTGATGTGATTACATTTAAATTTAAGTTGGAACATCTCCGCATTCTGCTTAAGGAGGTATTATCCACTCTGGATGATTGTGACAAGTTGGTCATCCCAGAGAAACTATGTAAAATGGACAAGTTCCTAGAGGTGCCGGGGCTCCCAGAAGCTTTTCCTATACCCAAGCGGGTGGCGGACATTGTTAATAAAGAATGGGAAAGGCCCGGTATTCCTTTCGTCCCTCCCCCCATATTTAAAAAATTGTTTCCTATGGTCGACCCCAGAAAGGACTTATGGCAGACAGTCCCCAAGGTCGAGGGAGCGGTTTCCACTTTAAACAAACGCACCACTATACCCATAGAGGATAGTTGTGCTTTCAAAGATCCTATGGATAAAAAATTAGAAGGTTTGCTTAAAAAGATGTTTGTTCAGCAGGGTTACCTTCTACAACCAATTTCATGCGTTGTCCCTGTCGCTACAGCCGCATGTTTCTGGTTCGATGAGCTGATAAAGGCGGTCGATAGTGATTCTCCTCCTTATGAGGAGATTATGGACAGAATCAATGCTCTCAAATTGGCTAATTCTTTTACCCTAGACGCCACTTTGCAATTGGCTAGATTAGCGGCTAAGAATTCTGGGTTTGCTATTGTGGCGCGCAGAGCGCTTTGGTTGAAATCTTGGTCGGCTGATGCGTCTTCCAAGAACAAGCTACTTAACATTCCTTTCAAGGGGAAAACGCTGTTTGGCCCTGACTTGAAAGAGATTATCTCTGATATCACTGGGGGTAAGGGCCACGCCCTTCCTCAGGATCGGCCTTTCAAGACAAAAAATAAACCTAATTTTCGTCCCTTTCGTAGAAACGGACCAGCCCAAAGTGCTACGTCCTCTAAGCAAGAGGGTAATACTTCTCAAGCCAAGCCAGCTTGGAGACCAATGCAAGGCTGGAACAAGGGAAAACAGGCCAAGAAACCTGCCACTGCTACCAAGACAGCATGAAATGTTGGCCCCCGATCCGGGACCGGATCTGGTGGGGGGCAGACTCTCTCTCTTCGCTCAGGCTTGGGCAAGAGATGTTCTGGATCCTTGGGCACTAGAAATAGTCTCCCAAGGTTATCTTCTGGAATTCAAGGGGCTTCCCCCAAGGGGGAGGTTCCACAGGTCTCAGTTGTCTTCAGACCACATAAAAAGACAGGCATTCTTACATTGTGTAGAAGACCTGTTAAAAATGGGAGTGATTCATCCTGTTCCATTAAGAGAACAAGGGATGGGGTTCTACTCCAATCTGTTCATAGTTCCCAAAAAAGAGGGAACGTTCAGACCAATCTTAGATCTCAAGATCTTAAACAAGTTTCTCAAGGTTCCATCGTTCAAGATGGAAACCATTCGAACTATTCTTCCTTCCATCCAGGAAGGTCAATTCATGACCACGGTGGATTTAAAGGATGCGTATCTACATATTCCTATCCACAAGGAACATCATCGGTTCCTAAGGTTCGCATTCCTGGACAAGCATTACCAGTTCGTGGCGCTTCCTTTCGGATTAGCCACTGCTCCAAGGATTTTCACAAAGGTACTAGGGTCCCTTCTAGCTGTGCTAAGACCAAGGGGCATTGCTGTAGTACCTTACTTGGACGACATTCTAATTCAAGCGTCGTCCCTTACTCAAGCAAAGGCTCACACGGACATAGTCCTGGCCTTTCTCAGATCTCACGGATGGAAAGTGAACGTGGAAAAGAGTTCTCTATCTCCGTCAACAAGGGTTCCCTTCTTGGGAACAATAATAGACTCCTTAGAAATGAGGATATTTCTGACAGAGGCCAGAAAAACAAAGCTTCTAGACTCTTGTCGGATACTTCATTCCGTTCCTCTTCCTTCCATAGCTCAGTGCATGGAAGTGATCGGGTTGATGGTAGCGGCAATGGACATAGTTCCTTTTGCACGCATTCATCTAAGACCATTACAACTGTGCATGCTCAGTCAGTGGAATGGGGACTATACAGACTTGTCTCCGAAGATACAAGTAAATCAGAAGACCAGAGACTCACTCCGTTGGTGGCTGTCCCTGGACAACCTGTCACGAGGGATGACATTCCGCAGACCAGAGTGGGTCATTGTCACGACCGACGCCAGTCTGATGGGCTGGGGCGCGGTCTGGGGATCCCTGAAAGCTCAGGGTCTTTGGTCTCGGGAAGAATCTCTTCTACCGATAAATATTCTGGAACTGAGAGCGATATTCAATGCTCTCAAGGCTTGGCCTCAGCTAGCGAGGGCCAAGTTCATACGGTTTCAATCAGACAACATGACAACTGTTGCGTACATCAACCATCAGGGGGGAACAAGGAGTTCCCTGGCGATGGAAGAAGTGACCAAAATCATTCTATGGGCGGAGTCTCACTCCTGCCACCTGTCTGCTATCCACATCCCAGGAGTGGAAAATTGGGAAGCGGATTTTCTGAGTCGTCAGACATTGCATCCGGGGGAGTGGGAACTCCATCCGGAAATCTTTGCCCAAGTCACTCAGCTGTGGGGCATTCCAGACATGGATCTGATGGCCTCTCGTCAGAACTTCAAAGTTCCTTGCTACGGGTCCAGATCCAGGGATCCCAAGGCGGCTCTAGTGGATGCACTAGTAGCACCTTGGACCTTCAAACTAGCTTATGTGTTCCCGCCGTTTCCTCTCATCCCCAGGCTGGTAGCCAGGATCAATCAGGAGAGGGCGTCGGTGATCTTGATAGCTCCTGCGTGGCCACGCAGGACTTGGTATGCAGATCTGGTGAATATGTCATCGGCTCCACCTTGGAAGCTACCTTTGAGACGAGACCTTCTTGTTCAGGGTCCGTTCGAACATCCGAACCTGGTTTCACTCCAGCTGTCTGCTTGGAGATTGAACGCTTGATCCTATCGAAGCGAGGGTTCTCAGATTCTGTTATCGATACTCTGGTTCAGGCCAGAAAGCCTGTAACTAGAAAGATTTACCACAAAATTTGGAAAAAATATATCTGTTGGTGTGAATCTAAAGGATTCCCTTGGGATAAGGTTAAGATTCCTAAGATTCTATCCTTCCTTCAAGAAGGATTGGAAAAAGGATTGTCTGCAAGTTCCCTGAAGGGACAGATTTCTGCCTTGTCTGTGTTACTTCACAAAAAGCTGGCAGCTGTGCCAGATGTTCAAGCCTTTGTTCAGGCTCTGGTTAGAATTAAGCCTGTTTACAAACCTTTGACTCCTCCTTGGAGTCTCAATTTAGTTCTTTCAGTTCTTCAGGGGGTTCCGTTTGAACCCTTACATTCTGTTGATATTAAGTTATTATCTTGGAAAGTTTTGTTTTTAGTTGCAATTTCTTCTGCTAGAAGAGTTTCAGAATTATCTGCTCTGCAGTGTTCTCCTCCTTATCTGGTGTTCCATGCAGATAAGGTGGTTTTACGTACTAAACCTGGTTTTCTTCCAAAAGTTGTTTCTAACAAAAACATTAACCAGGAGATTATCGTACCTTCTCTGTGTCCGAAACCAGTTTCAAAGAAGGAACGTTTGTTGCACAATTTGGATGTTGTTCGCGCTCTAAAATTCTATTTAGATGCTACAAAGGATTTTAGACAAACATCTTCCTTGTTTGTTGTTTATTCCGGTAAAAGGAGAGGTCAAAAAGCAACTTCTACCTCTCTCTCTTTTTGGATTAAAAGCATCATCAGATTGGCTTACGAGACTGCCGGACGGCAGCCTCCCGAAAGAATCACAGCTCATTCCACTAGGGCTGTGGCTTCCACATGGGCCTTCAAGAACGAGGCTTCTGTTGATCAGATATGTAGGGCAGCGACTTGGTCTTCACTGCACACTTTTACCAAATTTTACAAGTTTGATACTTTTGCTTCTTCTGAGGCTATTTTTGGGAGAAAGGTTTTGCAAGCCGTGGTGCCTTCCATTTAGGTGACCTGATTTGCTCCCTCCCTTCATCCGTGTCCTAAAGCTTTGGTATTGGTTCCCACAAGTAAGGATGACGCCGTGGACCGGACACACCTATGTTGGAGAAAACAGAATTTATGTTTACCTGATAAATTACTTTCTCCAACGGTGTGTCCGGTCCACGGCCCGCCCTGGTTTTTTTAATCAGGTCTGATAATTTATTTTCTTTAACTACAGTCACCACGGTACCATATGGTTTCTCCTATGCTAATATTCCTCCTTAACGTCGGTCGAATGACTGGGGTAGGCGGAGCCTAGGAGGGATCATGTGACCAGCTTTGCTGGGCTCTTTGCCATTTCCTGTTGGGGAAGAGAATATCCCACAAGTAAGGATGACGCCGTGGACCGGACACACCGTTGGAGAAAGTAATTTATCAGGTAAACATAAATTCTGTTTTTTTTTTTTTTTTTTTTTTTTTTTTTTTTTTACTTCAGCATATGTGGGGGGGTTATGATTGACTAAGTATATTTAATGCTGCCACCCTTCACCCTATAGCGCTGTGAGCGCTACTGCATTTAGCTGGACAATGAACAGTGACATAACAAGCATTCTAAAAATACTTTTTTTCCCCCTTTCTGCCCAGCTGCGTTTCAACTACTAGCGCGACTGTCAGTGCCATGCTAGCAGATTTGACTGGGTGCATGGAGAATGGTATGTTCTCTACTAATTGGTAAAGTCAATTTTTGGAGCAATAATAGCATCCAGAAAAATTGTGCACTGCTCTATATTGTTATGGTAGGCAGCTTGCTCGTGTACAAGTACTGCAGAGGACCCTGGAGTACATCAGCATAATGTACGTGAGCAAGCTGCCTACCATAACTATATAGCCACTTTAAACCATACTTCATTCATACACAGAGAAGAAACACTCACCGTTCTAGCAGGATGTATTTCCGCGCAGACAACTTTAGGGGTGGGAAGTAGCAACTGACAAGGAAGAGACCAAGAGCCATGGAGATAAGGGGAGGTCTTTTATTATTATTATTATTATTATTATTATTATTATTATCAGGTATTTGTAGAGCGCCAACAGATTCCGCAGCGCTGTAAACATAGTCGGTGTACAGGATAGCTTTTGTAGGGGTCAAGTGGGTAGAGGACCCTGCCGAGAGTATCACTGTTGTAGTCGGCTCTTATGAAGCAATCTGTAAACAGCTGGGCCCATAGGCTTACAATCTAAGGGGTTCAAGGGGAAAGCAATGGCGTTAGGAAAGGTTAGTGTTGGTTGTATGCATCCCTGAATAGTAAAGTTTTTAGGGAGTGCTTGAAGCTGTTAAAACTAGGGGAGAGTCTTATGGAGCGAGGCAGGGAATTCCACAAGATGGGGGCCAGTCTGGAGAAGTCCTGTAAACGTGAATGTGAGGAAGTAACAAGAGAGGAGGAGAGGAGGAGGTCCTGAGCTGATCGAAGGGGACGGGAGGGAGAGTATCTAGAGACAAGTTCTGAGATGTAGGGGGGAGCAGTGCAGTTGAGAGCTTTATATGTCAGGGTGAGGATTTTATGTTTAATCCTAGAGGCAAGAGGAAGCCAGTGAAGGGAATGGCAGAGAGGTGCAGCAGATGAAGAGCGACGAGTAAGGAAGATGAGTCTGGCAGAGGCATTCATAATGGATTGTAAAGGAGCTGTGCGGCAGCTAGGTAGACCAGAGAGGACGGAATTGCAGTAGTCTAGGCGGGAAAGGATGAGAGAGTGGATTAAAATCTTGGTTGTATCTTGTGTAAGGAAATGTCTAATTTTAGCAATGTTTTTAAGGTGGAAGCGGCAGGCTTTAGCCAAGGACTGGATGTGAGGAGTGAAGGAAAGATCTGAGTCAAGTGTGACCCCAAGACACCGGGCGAGCGGGGTAGGGGTAATGGTGGAATTATCAACAGTTATAGAAATTTTGGGGGTGGAGACATTGGAAGAAGGGGGAAAAATAAGGAGTTCAGTTTTGGAGAGATTTAGCTTAAGTTAGTGAGAGGACATCCAAGATGAGATGTGAGAAAGACAGTTAGTGACACGGGTTAGTAAGGAAGGAGGTAGGTCTGGTGCAGAGAGGTAGATTTGGGTGTCATCGGCATACAAATGGTATTGAAACCCATGGGACTTTATTAAGGAACCTAGTGACAACGTGTAGATTGAGAAGAGAAGGGGACCAAGGACAGAGCCTTGAGGTACCCCAACAGAAAGTGGTAACGGGGCAGAGGATGCTCCGGAGAAGGCTACACTAAATGTACGGTTAGTCAGATAGGAAGAGAACCACGATAGAGCTGTGTCTTTGAATGCATTTAACAGAAAGAACCTCCCCTTTCTACCCTCCTTTCCCGTGTGTGCGCATATGTGAAAGGCAATTTTACATTTTTTATTATTGCTTCTTATATCCCACTTAAAATGTCAGGTCGCCGCTCGGGCTGGTAACTTAAAAATTTTACTTGTTCGCAAGAAATTTAGGTCGCCATTGGCGACCGGAACAGTCTATTCATATTCCCTGAAAAAGCAATTTACATAATGTTTAGGTACTATAGTATCTCTTGGTCAAGGAGTAACTGGTATTTAAAGGGACAGAAATAAAAATTGTAAGTGCACATACACCCATTCACCAGCTTCTACAAAGCAATGTGAAAGTGACATAAAAGAGCAACAATAAAATGCTCCAGTGAGCTACATTAATTTATTATTACTTGCAGAGGGATTATACATGTAGTTAAAGGGACATTGAACAGTAAATAAGTACCAGATATAATAATGTATTTAAAGCAAAAATTAGCCTGAGAATTGCATATGGATGTTCTGTTCCAAAATGTTATTAGTTGTTTAAATATAGTAGAAATAAGTGTAAGGTTTTAGTCTATATACATTAGTGGGTGCTGCCAGGTTAAAACATGTGTTTCCCTTATTTAATCTCTTCTGTTGATGACAGTTATGGACAAATGTAAAGTGTGCAAAAGAATATAGCAGTGTAAAAGGAAAAAATGTTCTCAGATAAGCAGCTTATTACAGCCTTTAAGAGGGGCAGGGCTTATAATACTCATCAGGAAGTTGATTTCTGCTACTTGATTCCATAGTTTCTATAGCCAACACTTTTTAGTATTTCGATTTTCTATATAGGTGCGGTTAACAGTCAAAAGCAGCTATTTCAAAATGAAGGTAAAAAACTGTTGGTATTTATCACAGCCTAGCAAGTAAAATGGATCATCCTATATTATAAATGGCCAGGTATGTTTGTCCGATGCAGTCATGCGCAGTAGAGACTGCAGCGCGAGACAAACATACCTAGCCGTAAGGAAGGTTCAGCAGTGATTGCCGTGAGGATCAGACAGCAGAGAAGGTGGGCGGGAGCGGACGGGCCGGATTGGAGGGGGCGTGGTATGGGCAGGACCGGTGCACTGCAGAAAATGACCCGTGTACATGGGCTTTAGGACTAGTTGGGAATAAATTAAAGGGGAGACAATTTTACAATGCAGTACACTTTTAAAGAGACCCCGTGGGATATATATTTTATTGTTATTGCTAATACTTTATTTGTTTTGCTGTCTACTTACTTGCTTTATTAGGATATATTAGACAAGAAGAGAACAGGCTTTTAATCTAGGATTAACTGAGTTTCAACATTATTTTATAGAAAAAGAGAGATTAAAAAGCCTACAATTTCCATTGTTGAATTACAAGAAAATGGGGCAAAGTGATTAATGAAAATATAATCGAGCCCTAAAAGTCTCCTGACTTCTAATCATTTTTTTTTCTTTTACAATTCTTATTGATCACCAGAAGCAGTTTTTGTACTTTAAATTACTTTTTTTTTTTATTTCTTCAGAAAGAAGTTATTTTAGTAGATATGTTATTATGACAAAAGGTACAGTCTGTATACAACAGTTTAGAATGTGAAAATGAATTTATATTGGTGCTGAAAGGGCATCATTCTGTGTTACACAATGGATTTGTTAGTCACCTTGAAATTTTAGTATAGTATAGGAGTGAAAATTTCATTCATTTCACGAAGGTGCCATTTCTTCCTTCCAAAATATTAATCACAAAGCATATTGCTGCTAGCTTAATCTTGCTTGAAGGGCAAGGAGCTAAATGCACATTATACCCTATACATATAATTTATTGTGACAGGTAAGCAGGGCTGGCAATTTCCAATACTCCTGGGCTAGTTTAAAAAAACAAACAAAAAAAACACAACAAAACAATTTCCAGTATATAATATTAACTGAAGTAGTAACTTTTTTTGTGTTACTAGTAATCTTATTTCACTGACTGGTTAACTATGGTGATATTTTCCTGCCCTTTCTGAGATACATGTTGGTAGGGAGAAAAGAATGAGAATTTGTTATTTTACTGCTCAATGCTGCAAACATAAACATTAACCCCTTGGCTGTCGTGGAGGACTGCAGTGCATTGTATATTAGCAATTTGCAGAGACCATTAGCATCCAAGTGGCTAAGGTGATGATTTAGATAAGGATAAGACTTTTTTTTATTGTAGTGCACTTTTCTTGCAAAACATAAAATTATATATAGACACACAATGTGCATTTGAGATCCTATAAATGTTTTTTATCTGCTTTATTTTTGTAATCTACCAAAATGTTTATGTCCGTAACTTTAAACCATGTTCTCTGATGTGATTTAAAAGCAGTTACTTGTTTAGTCATTTTACGATACTTAGTTTTTTTTCAATACATATAAAGGTGATCTCTGGCTTTTGTCTTGATAGGGTGTACCTCATTTACCATGTGCCAAAGCCTTGTACAACTACGAGGGAAAAGAACCTGGAGATCTCAAGTTTAACAAAGGTGATATCATCGTGCTTCGCCGTCAGGTTGACGAGAATTGGTACCACGGAGAAATTAATGGCGTGCATGGATTCTTCCCCACTAACTTTGTGCAAATCATAAAGCCTTTACCTCAGCCTCCACCTCAATGCAAAGCACTTTATGACTTTGAAGTTAAAGACAAGGAAGCAGACAAGGATTGTCTACCCTTTTCAAAGGTAGGGAACAGATGGGCAATTTCATTCAAGGGATTAGTGATCTTTCTTAATGGCAGATGTGAGGCCATTTTAGATACGTTATAAATCTGTCAAAGGATGTTTGTATGTTTATAGCCATCTACAACTGCAAGATAGCTGCAAATGCTCTGGATAATTTTGTTTAACCATCGATATTAATTTAAGTATTTATTCTGTGTAAGGATTTAGTATTTTATTAAAAAAACATGTATGTAGGTAAAGGCAGCATTAAAGGGACATTAAACACTTTGAGATGGTAATATAAAATAAATAATAAATTGTATATATAAAAAAACTGCAATATAATTTTATTATTAATTTTGTTCCCTTTTCCTGCTATTTCATTCTGAAATTGTGAGCTTTTTAGATCCTGTTAGAAATGGAAATGCAGAACACTGTTATATTCCACATAGCTATTGGCTGCACACTCTAGTGATCTATTTATAAATGTCTCTAATTGGCCACAGCAGAGAAAGTAACCTAAGTTACAAGATGGCAGCTTCCATTGTTATATAGACACAAAAACTTTAAACGTATTTTGTCAATATTTAAACAGCTAATGAAACTTTAAAAAATACATCTATATTTTATTCTCAGACATCCTTTTCTTTGAATGCATCATTCTATGTGGCATTTATTCAGTGTTTAATGTCCCTTTAAGTATGTCACTGTCTAACAATGGAGAGGGGTGAGTTTGTGAAGTGTGGTGCTCAGATCAAGCACAATGTATATGTCATGCTTTCTCTACATTACAGCACAATTCCTTTTTTCCCGTTAGAATCTCACATTGGTGAAGCATTTAGTTCTTGCTCAGTGAGTAACCAGAGACAAAAGGTTATGCTAGTGCAGCTTTGCTCTATTCTATGTTGTGAGATTGGTTCTTTGCACACATATGGGACCCCTTACTTGCTTATATTTATACACATGTGCTTCCCTTTAGCTGCCCTGGAAGAGAGTCTGCATCTACCCAGAAATTCACAGACTGCTTCCTGTAAAACTATATTTTTATGGAATTATGAATAATCTTATAGATGTTAACTCCAATATGTTAACTTGAATTAAAGAAATGTGACACTTGTAAAAATGAAAAAGGAGAAGCCCCACAACATGTATATGTTTATAATAAACAAGGCATAATAATATACTTTATTAACATCTTTTTAAATCCATACTACAGTTAATAAATATAATATAGAAGTTTAGTGAATATATATATTTTGTGATTTGCAGTGTTTCTAGCAAGTCTTGGTGCACATTTTCTCAGTGGGAAAGTCAGAGAGTGACCAGTGCCAAAATAAACGCTTACACAAACTCCAGCTAGTAAATAGGAACCTCTCAAGTCCCTATATAAGAAGATGCAAATACAATATATAAAGAAACTAGGGAGCGCTAAAAGATGAGCTAAAGTATAACTGGTGTGGATAGGCAAAGGAGGATATAGGGCTTAATATGGATAACAGTGGAATTGAAGCTTATGAGAGATCTGTTCACTGCAGCCAATGTAGAAGATTAACCGCAATGGCTAAGTGAACAGATATAAGATCTAAAAGAATTCAATATATATATTTATACTAATGAATACTCAGTATATATTATTATTATATACTCAATATATTAGGAAGGTGCTGGTTACATAAAACGTAATATTTCTTTCATGTAATTAGCAAGAGTCCATGAGCTAGTGACGTATGGGATATACATTCCTACCAGGAGGGGCAAAGTTTCCCAAACCTTAAAATGCCTATAAATACACCCCTCACCACACCCACAAATCAGTTTTACAAACTTTGCCTCCTATGGAGGTGGTGAAGTAAGTTTGTGCTAGATTCTACGTTGATATGCGCTCCGCAGCAGGTTGGAGCCCGGTTTTCCTCTCAGCGTGCAGTGAATGTCAGAGGGATGTGAGGAGAGTATTGCCTATTTGAATGCAATGATCTCCTTCTACGGGGTCTATTTCATAGGTTCTCTGTTATCGGTCGTAGAGATTCATCTCTTACCTCCCTTTTCAGATCGACGATATACTCTTATATATATACCATTACCTCTGCTGATTTTCGTTTCAGTACTGGTTTGGCTTTCTACAAACATGTAGATGAGTGTCCTGGGGTAAGTAAGTCTTATTTTCTGTGACACTCTAAGCTATGGTTGGGCACTTTTTTATAAAGTTCTAAATATATGTATTCAAACATTTATTTGCCTTGACTCAGGATGTTCAACATTCCTTATTTTCAGACAGTCAGTTTCATATTTGGGATAATGCATTTGAATCAATAATTTTTTCTTACCTTAAAAATTTGACTTTTTCCCTGTGGGCTGTTAGGCTCGCGGGGGCTGAAAATGCTTCATTTTATTGCGTCATTCTTGGCGCTGACTTTTTTGGCGCAAAATTTTTTTCTGTTTCCGGCGTCATACGTGTCGCCGGAAGTTGCGTCATTTTTGACGTTCTTTTGCGTCAAAAGTGTCGGCGTTCCGGATGTGGCGTCATTTTTGGCGCCAAATAATGTGGGCGTCTTATTTGGCGCTAAAAAAATATGGGCGTCACTTTTGTCTCCACATTATTTAAGTCTCATTATTTATTGCTTCTGGTTGCTAGAAGCTTGTTCACTGGCATTTTTTTCCCATTCCTGAAACTGTCATTTAAGGAATTTGATCAATTTTGCTTTATATGTTGTTTTTTCTATTACATATTGCAAGATGTTCCACGTTGCAACTGAGTCAGAAGATACTAAAGGAAAATCGCTGCCCGGTGCTGGAGCTACCAAAGCTAAGTGTATCACTTTTGGTATCTGTTCCTTCAGCTGTTGTTTGTATTAAATGTTATGACAAACTTGTTAATGCAGATAAAATTTCCTTTAGTACTGTTACATTACCTGTTGCTGTTCCGTCAACATCTAATACTCAGAGTGTTCCTGATAACATAAGAGATTTTGTTTCTAAATCCATTAAGAAGGCTATGTCTGTTATTTCTCCTTCTAGTATACATAAAAGTCTTTTAAAACTTCTCTTTTTTCAGATGAATTTTTAAATGAACATCATCATTCTGATACTGATAATGGTTCTTCTGGTTCAGAGGTTTCTGTCTCAGAGGTTGATGCTGATAAATCTTTGTATTTGTTCAAGATGGAATTTATTCATTCTTTATTTAAAGAAGTATTAATTGCATTAGAAATAGAGGATTCTGGTCCTCTTGATACTAAAACTAAACGTTTAAATAAGGTTTTTAAATCTCCTGTAGTTATTCCAGAAGTGTTTCCTGTCCCTGATGCTATTTCTGAAGTAATTTCCAGTTAATGGAATAATTTGGTTTACTCCTTTTAAAACGTTTTAAGCAATTATATCCTGTGCCATCTGACAGATTAGAGTTTGGGACAAAATCCCTAAGGTTTATGGGGCTGTCTCTACTCCTGCTATATTTTTAGCGGATGTTGCTGCAGCTTCAACTTTTTGGTTAGAAGCTTTAGCGCAACAAGTTAAACGATAAAGATGTATATCCTGCGCAGATGACAGAAGGGAAAGGGGATAGGGAATACCTCTAGCTCTCCTCAGCGGGTCCCTAGTGTACCCAATACAAAATAGAAAATAGAAGGGGGTGGAGGTGAGCGCCAAAAAAGGCTGAGGTAGGGGATGGGGACACCTGTTAGGCTGATAGAGAGGTGCCCACAATGTGGGTTCTCTTGATGACGATGGTGGAGTTGATGTACAAATAGTATAATAACTATAAATTGGTTATGTGAAGTTTAAAATGTATATCAATGTTTAATCCACACAAAATGTTAAAATATCTGTGATCTTCTTAAAAACATACACAATCATAAAAATAAAAATAAAAATAACAGTCATATAAAATCATGGATCCATGTTACAATAAGATAAATTAAAAAAAAATGGGAATGCACAATAAAACCTTTTAACAAAGAATGATCTGATAGACCAAGTGTCCTAATTAGGCCAAGTGTCCTAATTAGAGTAGTACATTTTGGAACAGTCCAGATGGTGATGAATGTTCTTATGGTTATGTTTATCCAATTAAATCGCAATATGGCAAAAAATTAATGTCTTTGTCAGTGACCAATTCTGAAAAAATTCCAAAGCAGTGTGTGTCCTGTGCCTGAAAAAGTGAAAAATGAAAAATACTAAAAATGTGAAAAATAATGTGATCACTTGATGTGAAAAAAATGGAGAGAAAAAAATTAGAAAAATTGGAGAAAAAAATATAGTGAAAAAATAATAATAATAAGTGACCTTGCAAAAAATGTGAGAATCCTCAAGTTAATGTAGCAAAAAGTAAGTCTTTCAAAGGTGGTTAAAAAAGTGTGTCCAATGTGATATAAAAAAGTGTAACATTGGACACTTTTTTAACCACCTTTGAAAGATCATTCTTTGTTAAAAGGTTTTATTGTGCATTCCCATTTTTTTTGAATTTATCTTATTGTAACATGGATCCATGATTTTATATGACTGTTATTTTTATTTTTATTTTTATGATTGTGTATGTTTTTAAGAAGATCACAGATATTTTAACATTTTGTGTGGATTAAACATTGATATACATTTTGAAACTTCACATAACCAATTTATAGTTATTATACTATTTGTACATCAACTCCACCATCGTCATCAAGAGAACCCACATTGTGGGCACCTCTCTATCAGCCTAACAGGTGTCCCCATCCCCTACCTCAGCTTTTTTTGGCGCTCACCTCCACCCCCTTCTATTTTATCTTTAGCGCAACAAGTAACAGATCATAATTCTCATAGCATTATTATTCTATAACATGCTAATTATTTTATTTGTGATGCCATCTTTGATATCATTAGAATTGATGTCAGGTATATGTCTCTAACTATTTTAGCTAGAAGAGCTTTATGGCTTAAAACTTGGAATGCTGATATGTCTTCTAAGTCAACTTTGCTATCCCTTTATTTCCAGGGTAATAAATTATTCGGTTCTCAGTTGGATTCTTTTATCTCAACTGTTACTGGAAGGAAGGGAACTTTTTTACCACAGGATAAAAAATCTGAGGTAAATTTAGGTCTAATAATTGTTTTCGTTCCTTTCATCACAACAAGGAACAAAAGCCTGATCCTTCATCCTCAGGAGCGGTATCAGTTTGGAAACCTTCTTCACTTTGGAATATATCCAAGCCTTATAGAAACCCAAAGCCAGCTCCTAAGTCCCCATGAAGGTGCGGCCCTCATTCCAGCTCAGCTGGTATGGGGCAGTTTACGTTCTTTTCAAAGAAATTTGGATCAATTCCGTTCACAATCTCTGGTTTCAGAACATTGTTTCAGAAGGGTACAGAATTGGCTTCAAGTTAAGGCCTCCTGCAAAGAGATTTTTTTCTTTCCCGTGTCCCAGTAAACCCAGCAAAGGCTCAAGCATTTCTGAAATGTGTTTCAGATCTAGAGTTGGTTGGAGTAATTATGCCAGTTCCAGTTCTGGAACAGGGGCTGGGGTTTTATTCTATCTCTTCATTTTACCAAAGAAGGTCAATTCCTTCAGACCAGTTCCGGATCTATCAATTTTGAATCGTTATGTAAGGATACCAACATTCAAGATAGTAGCTGTAAGGACTATCCTGCCTTTTGTTCAGCAAGGGCATTATATGTCTACAATAGATTTACAGGATGCATATCTGCATATTCCGATTCATCCAGATCACTTTTAGTTTCTGAGATTCTCTTTTTTAGACAAGCATTACCAGTTTTGTGGCTCTACAAAGGTTCTCGGTGCCCTTCTGTCTGTATTCAGAGAACAGGGTATTGGTATTTCCTTATTTGGACGATATCTTGGTACTTGCTCAGTCTTCACATTTTACAGAATCTCATACAAATCGACTTGTGGTGTTTCTTCAAGATCATGGTTGGAGGATCAATTTACCAAAAAGTTCATTGATTCCTCAGACAAGGGTAACCTTTTTAGGTTTCCAGGTAGATTTAGTGTCTCTGAATTTAGAATCTAGATTTAGAAGTCTAACATTGATATCAGCTTGTCAAAACCTTCAGTCACAATCATTCCCTTTGGTAGCCTTATGCATTGAAATTTTAGGTCTTATGACTGCTGCATCGGACGCGATCTCCTTTGCTCATTTTCACATGCGACCTCTTCAGCTCTGTATGCTGAACCATTGGTGTAGGAATTACACAAAGATATCTCAATTAATATCTTTAAAACCGATTGTACGACACTCTCTGACGTGGTGGACAGATCACCATCGTTTAGTTCAGGGGGCTTCTTTTGTTCTTCCGACCTGGACTGTAATTTCAACAGATGCAAGTCTTACAGGTTGGGGAGCTGTGTGGGGGTCTCTGACAGCACAAGGGGTTTGGGAATCTCAGGAGGTGAGATTACCGATCAATATTTTGGAACTCCGTGCAATTTTCAGAGCTCTTCAGTCTTGGCCTCTTCTGAAGAGAGAGTCGTTCATTTGTTTTCAGACAGTCAATGTCACAACTATGGCATACATCAATCATCAAGGAGGGACTCACAGTGCTCTGGCTATGAAAGTAGTATCTCGAATTCTGGTTTGGGCGGAATCCAGCTCCTGTCTAATCTCTGCGGTTCATTTCCCAGGTATAGACAATTAGGAAGCGGATTATCTCAGTCGTCAAACGTTGTATCCGGGCGAATGGTCCGGTATGGTATTTCTTCAGATTGTTCAAATGTGGGAACTTCCAGAAATAGATCTGATGGTTTCTCATCTAAACAAGAATCTTCCCAGGTATCTGTTCAGACCCCGGGATCCTCAGGCGGAGGCAGTGAATGCATTTTCACTTCCTTGGAAGTATCATCCTGCCTATATCTCTCCGCCTCTAGTTCTTCTTCCAAGAGTAATCTCCAAGATTCTGAAGGAATGCTCGTTTGTTCTGCTGGTAGCTCCAGCATGGACGGATTCTTTTTCGGATGGCCTCTTGCCAACCGTGGGCTCTTCCGTTAAGACCAGACCTTCTGTCGCAAGGTCCTTTTTTCCATCAGGATCTCAAATCTTTAAATTTAAGGGTATGGAGATTGAACGCTTGATTCTTGGTCAAAGAGGTTTCTCTGACTCTGTGATTAATACTATGTTACAGGCTCGTAAATCTGTATCTAGAGAGATATATTATAGAGTCTGGAAGACTTATATTTCTTAGTGTCTTCTCATCATTTTTCCTGGCATTCTTTTAGAATTCCGAGAATTTTTTTTACAGTTTCTTCAGGATGGTTTAGATAAAGGTTTGTCCGCAAGTTCCTTGACAGGACAAATCTCTGCCCTTTCTGTTCTTTTTCACAGAAAGATTGCTAATCTTCCTGATATTCATTGTTTTGTACAAGACTTGGTTCGTATAAAACCTGTCATTCAGTCAATTTCTCCTCCTTGGAGTTTGAATTTGGTTCTGGGGGCTCTTCTAGCTCCTCCTTTTGAACCCATGCATTCATTTGGACATTAAACTTCTTTCTTGGAAAGTTTTGTTTCTTTTGGCCATCTCTTCTGCCAGAAGAGTCTCTGAATTATCTGCTCTTTCTTGTGAGTCTCCTTTTCTGATTTTTCATCAGGATAAGGCGGTGTAGCGAACTTCTTTTGAATTTTTTCCTAAGGTTGTGTATTCTAACAATATTAGTAGAGAAATTGTGGTTCCTTCATTATGTCCTAATCCTAAGAATTCTAAGGAGAAATCATTGCATTCTTTGGATGTTGTTAGAGCTTTGTAATATTATGTTGAAGCTACTAAGTCTTTCCGAAAGACTTCTAGTCTATTTTTCATCTTTTCTGGTTCTAGAAAAAGCCAGAAAGCTTCTGCCATTTCTTTGGCATCTTGGTTGAAATCTTTAATTCATCATGCCTATGTCGAGTCGGGTAAAACTCCGCCTCAAAGGATTACAGCTCATTCTACTAGGTCAGTTTCTACTTCCTGGGCGTTTAGGAATGAAGCTTCGGTTGATCAGATTTGCAAAGCAGCAACTTGGTCCTCTTTGCATACTTTTACTAAATTCTACCATTTTGATGTGTTTTCTTCTTCTGAAGCAGTTTTTGGTAGAAAAGTACTTCAGGCAGCGGTTTCAGTTTGAATCTTCTGCTTTTGTTTTCATTAAACTTTATTTTGGGTGTGGATTATTTTCAGCAGGAATTGGCTGTCTTTATTTTATCCCTCCCTCTCTAGTGACTCTTGCGTGGAAAGATCCACATCTTGGGTAGTCATTATCCCATACGTCACTAGCTCATGGACTCTTGCTAATTACATGAAAGAAAACATAATTTATCTAAGAACTTACCTGATAAATTCATTTCTTTCATATTAGCAAGAGTCCATGAGGCCCACCCTTTTTGTGGTGGTTATGATTTTTTTGTATAAAGCACAATTATTCCAATTCCTTATTTTATATGCTTTCGCACTTTTTTCTTATCACCCCACTTCTTGGCTATTCGTTAAACTGATTTGTGGGTGTGGTGAGGGGTGTATTTATAGGCATTTTAAGGTTTGGGAAACTTTGCCCCTCCTGGTAGGAATGTATATCCCATACGTCACTAGCTCATGGACTCTTGCTAATATGAAAGAAATGAATTTATCAGGTAAGTTCTTACATAAATTATGTTTTTTATAAATATGTTACAACATAATAAAGGTTGACCTTGTTCAATATACAATATGGCAAATAGTTTAAAAATAGTTACAAAAACTTAAACAAAAGAGCAATTACAGATAACAAAATGAAACTGCAGTATATGTGAATTGCAGCAAACGACAACTTTAATATGATAGCCGTTTTTCAGATAGGGATCGTATATATAGTACAAACTACTGTTTGTCCCAAATTATCCTAGTAGGAAACAGAGTAGAATATCCAGTTTGCTATCCTCTTTAGGTGGATACTTTGCGTATGAATCCTCCTGTAGACATAGAGAGGAGAATTCCTTTTAGTGTAATATCACAAAGCACAGGTGAAAAAACACAATCCGTACTCACAGTAAGGACTGCTGGAGTTGGCGTTAGGGCACACTGCTGGATCCGTCCCTGTATCAGCTGTATATCTGCTGTGTATGGAATTTCCAAATCTGCGTGTTCAATAGGTTTATAGTGAAAACCTGTGAATTGGGTATTACAGGGAAGTAGGCTGCAGATACAAACACTGACTGGTCTGATCGTATCTAACAAATCTAGACCATCAGATGTGCTGTAACACCAGTTTACCTGCGCCACTACCCGGAGTCTTGTCAGCCAAATATTCAAATAACAGGTGTGCTCCAATACGGAGTCACGTGAGCAACGCGTTTCAAAAATTGGTTTCTTTGTCGAGCTAAGTTGTATTTTATTTCAGACAATATCAATGCTATGTTTGCAAAGTTTATACATATATTATTTTTGTTACACTTTAGTTGAACTACAAGGAATGTAGGAGAAATATTAGTTGTTTTTTTTTAATTGTATCTTCTAACAGTGGTGTTTCCTTAAACATCTGCCATTATTACGTTAAACTAACATTCTCTGAGTTTTTTTATTGCAAAGCAACTGTCTATACATGAAAAAAACAATAAATTGGTATGCCCAGCTGTGTAGAATTCTGTAATTAAACAACATTAATCATTGTACAAAAGTCCCATGTGAGTTTTAATTTTGCTTTCTCTGTCGGAACGTCCATTATAGTGGACATGAAAAAAACATGTTAAAGACATCACTTAGCTTAAATTTGTTTTTCAGTATTAATTTTGGATGACAGAAGGATAATATTTGCCTATAAGATAATAATTCAGGACTTGAAGGGGTTAAACCATAAAATAATATTTGAGATGGAAACATTCTTAAAGTGCCATAAAACATGTTGAGATCTGTGCATATCCTAAAAGGGCTAATTAAGTAAAAAGAGTTTGCATAAAAAAAATGTTTAAAAATTGCTGGCAAGTATTTTAAAATAATTTTCAAAAATAAGCAAAATTAGTTACATAGTCATGCTGTCTGGATCAGTCTGATCCACCCCCCTTATCAGTGTTTAGCATCAGAAACACAGGCATTTTATTTACAACTGAGTTCACAGCAGCTTATTTGCTTCTAGGCATGCTCCAGCAGATAATGAGTGTTAAAGTCTTGCATTCTACCAAAGCAAAGGTGGATATAGATACAGCCATAAAAGGAATTGTTTGTGTGTGTGTGTGTGTGGGGGGGGGGGGGGCAGAGCTGTACAATTTAGAAACTTAAAAGAAAGGGTTAATGGCGAGGCACTGCAGTATACATTTGCAGGTAAAGTAATTAAAGTACATATTATTATATTTTGTCTCTATCGCAACTTGTTTTATGTCCCTTTTAAAGGGATTTTGTAAACTCAGTCATCATCTATTTGCGTAAATAGATATTATTTGTGCAAACCTTAAAAAATTCACAGTGAAAATCTATTTTTATTCTAGGGTAATGCTTAAATTAATGATGGGAAATATTATACAAAACAGAACCAGGAAGTTGATGCTACCTTTTCATTATAAAAAAAAAAACCCTAACTTATTTTCCATTTAAATAAGCAATCTAAATATGAGCTAATGATATGCTGCATCACTTTTTCCTGCATGGCAGGTACTGGTGGCTTTCAACATGACGTAGGTGTTGAATATGGGAAAGTACAGTAGAAAATATTTCTTAAAGATAATTTTAAAACCATCCATTTGGCTATCAGCCTGGAATTCAAGGATGGCTGTGTTTTGCGCATTTGCATAAATCTCTTTTAAATGGTATGGTCCAATAATTAAGTTGACAGGTAATGTTGCCCAGACTTGGACTAAGTAACATTCTTCACTTAGCTGAGAGCTTGTAAGTATACGCATATAGTTACATAGAAAATATATTTTTTACCATTCAACTAGTTTTATATGCCAAAGCAAATAGGCTTATGCAAGTCTATAGTTAAAAGTGAAATACATCTTGGAAAAAAATACATCAGTAAATCCATAAAGAGCTTATTTGAACCTCATAGGTCTTGGCTAGCTATCCTTTAAAATTTAGCCAGACTCTTTCACTGGGGAGCTCCTAATTATGTGACAACTTCAGTAATAAAAGGAGAGGATCTTTCCCTGCTATATAATTTTATCAAAAAATACAGCTTAGAGCATGCTCTTTTCACAGTTTGGAATTATTACAAGATGTATACTTTTTAATGTTCTCATTTAGTTCTCACTCAATCACAGAAACAGATCACATATCAAGCTATGAAATTTAAATGCTGCATATATTTAACACAGGCAGTATGATTGCTTTCTGATTTTGTAGAGTACTGTCTAATGGGCTCAATATTCACAAGCAAAAAACTACATTGTCAGAATTCTTATAAAATGCATAATTTTTTTTTTTCAGTAGAGTAATTGAAGGATTCATAGCACAATGTATTTGCTTTAAAAACATGTTTTTAAGACAATAAAGACAATAAAAACACTTTGAGATTGTAATATAAAGTGTTTAATTATATCAAGTAAAACAACTTTGCAAAGTACTTTCATTATTTATTTTGTTCCCTTTTCTTGTAATTTAATTCTGAAAATTATTATTATTAGTTATTTGTAGAGCGCCAACAGATTTCACAGCACTAAATTTGAGGATTTTCCAATTTATGTTAGAAGTGGAATCTCTGTAGACTCCACACAGTCATTGGCTGCATACTTTTGTGAATCTTTTATAGCTATCCCTGATTGGCCTCACTGGAAAATGAAACCTAGGTTGCAATATGGTGATGAAACCTAGGTTGCAATATGGTGGCACCCATTGGTTTATTTACACTAAAACTTTATACCCTTATTTATTGAACAACTAATATTACTCAAAAAATATATTAGCATAATATTCTTAGACAAATCTTTGCTGTGAATACATCATTATATTTGGCATTTGTTTAGTGTGTAATGCCACTTTTAATATTTGTACAGTATATGCATTTAAGCACTGCATTGCAAAAGATCTGCATATATAATAAATACATGTTTTTTTTTTGCAAAATGTGCATTGTTTTGCATCCCAGATCCATACCCCTTGGAAAAGCTTTCACATATGTTTGTCTTTTTCCCTTTTGTTGTGCACAATTAGGGGCATATATAATTTAGTTACTGCACTGATCAAGTCAGAGCCATTGGACCCGCAAGGTTGATCATATTGAGCAAAAATTAAAACTCAATTTTCAGAGTTATTTAATATGAATAAAGGAAGAACACTGCATGGTATTTTTTTGGGGGGTGGGTATTTAGTTTTGCGTTTTAATGTCACGTTATGAAAATTATGAAATAAAACAGATAACTGCATACAGCTATATACATCTAGTTCCATCTAGCCAAGTTAGTAATATCAGATACACATTCAATGACATAATAAAAGGTTGCATCTAGCTATGTTTAGTTTGCACCTTTAGCTATTTTATTTGTTCGTGTTGATAATGCGCCCAGGGTTCCCGGCTGCACAGGCAGCAACAAGAATAAACACGTCTTACTGTTCAGGATTCTTCTTTGCCTCTGGATACTAAAAACTAACTTGGTGTCGGGAAATGTAAACACATACGCTGTTGCTGTGCTCCTCTCACATCCATGAGAGCAGTGTCTTCACCGGCCTCTCTCTACCTTCATTTCAACAGCTGCATTATACGCTTCTAGTTTTCTTCTTTCCCAATAAAGGCACCTACAGGGATGTTGTTACGCATAAAATTCTGTATCTTGTGCAGTTTAATTAATCTTTTGCCTTATTTGTAATGTAACGCTGAAAATTGTATTGTTTTCCCTCCCCTCAGAGAGAGTACAGTGCATTGAATAGAATGCGAAAACCTGGCCATCCTAAATGCTGCACAGTGATTGGTTTATATGTTAGGAGCTTGTTTATATTTATCTGTAATTGGCCACGGTAGGAAATTAAGACAAAACAACATACAAGAGTGTCCTGGGCTGGTGAAATAAATGTATATATAGCATATTTAAATACTTTTAAAAGATTTATTTTGCATGCAGATCTGTTGTAAAGCAGTGAATAATTTCTGATGCATTAAAAGAAATTCAAAATGTAATTGTGTATACAATATTTGCCTACAAAAACGTGTAACTTTATAATGTAGTTTCAGGATGTATTTTGCCCGCTTTTCCTGTATTTGAAATGGACATAATAGTCTTGTGCATTTCATTGTTTAGTAGAAGCATTTTAGTGATATATTTCTCAGCAAAATGCTTCTTGTGATATATACTGTTTTGGGCAACATATGTACATATGCTGTGCATAGTCGATGCACCCTCATTCAAATACTGCTCCAGCTCAGAGAGAACAAGATATAGCATGTATTATGCCAGGGAATACTTCATTTGCATCCAGGGCCGCCATCAGGGGGTGACAGGGGTGACTCCTGTCAGGGGCCCAATGGGCTAGGGGGGGCCCATGAGGCAAGAACTAAAAAAAAAAAAAAATTTTTTTTTTTTTTGAAATTTTGGCAGCCACCAGTGGGTACTACAGCAGAGTGCTAGTTGAGCATGGGAAACGTTATTACAAGGAGTAAAGTATTAGCATTTGAGAGGATTTCTGAGTGTGCACTAAACCACTATGCACAGCGTGAGACAGACTTGGCACTTTGTTTGTACAGTGTGTGCCTGAGTCAGACGGCTGATCACTTTCATTTGCAGAGGAGGTAGGAATTACTTAGCAAATGTTTTTTATTTCTTTGTGCAATTTAAGATTGTAACTTCAGTGTGGTAGTAGTTGTATGGTGGGGCCAGGTGTCCATAAAAACACTTTTTTTTTAGCAGCAGTGTATTTATGATTATTTGACAATGCTGTAGAAATTCTATATTTAAAACCATGCAGAAATGTTTCCTCCTCAATACACAAATGATATATATATTACATTCCAGTTTACTGCCCCTTTATGCAAGGACTTTCCAGATACAAGGAGGCATGTTATACTCTCAGACTAAGATTGCTCAGTGTTGGAAATGAGACAGGTTAACTTAAAACTGTTCAGTTTACACTACAGCTGACTTAATTTTGAAATGCATACCAACAAGCTTAAATCCTGCATTTAACCAGATCTAATGGTATGAGTACCACAGCTTATGGTTCCACCAAGAGTACAGCATTTTCAAAATCCACAAGTACAGCTGACAGATGGGAACATTTGTACACTATATTTGAAGTGATGCTCTTAATGTACAATTTTGAATTCACAGAATTATTTTTGTTTGCACATTTACAAATAAGATTCTTTAAAAAGTGATCTCTTAATTTCTGCATTTTTTTTTATCATGCATGTCACACACTGTTGATTTAGGGGATGCAAGGTGCATAAATGTTTCCTCCTGTGAGTGTTTCTGTGGGTGTCTGTGTTTATGTCTTTGTGCTTTGGTTTGTGTCTCTATGAGTGTGTATGTATTTTGTTTCTGTTGGTATCTCTGTGAGGGTGGGTGTGTATGTCTTTGTGCATTTTCTGTGGATGTCTGTGAGGGTGTGTGCATATGTCTTTGAGCTTTTTCTATGGGTGTCTCTGTGAGGGTGGGCGTGTGTTTGTCTTTGTGTATTTTGTCTGGATGCCTCTGTGAGGGTGGGTGTGTATGTCTGTGTTTTCTGTGGATGTCTCTGTGAGGGTGTGTGTGTGTGTGTATGTATGTCTGTGTTTTCTGTGGATGTCTCTGTGAGGGTGTGTATTTTCTGTGGGTGTCTCTGTGAGGGTGTGTGTATGTCTTTGTGTGTTTTCTGTGGATGTCTCAGTGAGGGTGTGTTTATGTATGTCTTTCTGTGTTTTATGTGGTTGTCTCTCTGTGTGTGTATGTCTTTGTGTGTTTTCTGTGGGTGTCTCTGTGTGTGTGTATGTCTTTGTGTGTTTTCTGAGGCTGTCTCTGTTGGTGTTTCCTTGGGTGTATGTGCAAGTTTGAGTTTGTGTGTGTGTCCATTATCTGTTCCTTTTTAGTACATTTTGACCTTACTACTGATTATTCACATCTTTCTACAGACTTTGAGACTAATGAGACCTTTCCGGAAGTCACCAATCTACCATTTAACCTTTAAATTATTGTTTAGGCAGTTCAGGGCCCTTCCTTTCAGCCACTGCATGCTGGTGTCATCATTTAGTTGGCATCTTCCTTTACAAAAAGATAATCAGAAATCCATATTTTGTTTTCTAAATCTCCTTTTTTTTTACAAAACTGTAGTTTACCTCATTACTTGTCAGGTCAATGTAAACAAGTGCTGAGTGTCTGTTTGGGTGTCTGTGTCTGAGTTTCTTTGCGTGTTTGCTAGAGTGTCTATATGTGAATCCTTATGTGTGAGTGTGTGTGTGTGAGTGTTTCAGTGTATGTTACTACCTTTACAACATTTCCAAGTTTAAATAGACACTTAAGAATAAAGTGCATATACATTTTAGTCACTTGGTCAAAAATTGCACATGTCAAAGGAGGGGGGGGGGGGGGCCCTGATCAATGGGTGAGTCAGGGGCCCCAAAATTTCTAGTGGCGGCCCTGTTTGCATCATATAAGTCATTGCCAACTCTGAACAGACATAAGGCCGGCCCAATGTTCAAAGGATTGTCAAGTCACGCAATATTTTTTTAAAAAGTGGGCTGATAGTCGCCTTCCATAGGACAGTATAGGGCTTGCCGTCTTTTCAAAAATCTGACCACATTGCTAGTGAATGCGGATCTTGGCGCTGTGGAGCGGAGTGTTTTTAATGTATTTTTACACAACATGTACTATATGTAAAGTATAAATGTAAAATGTGTTATTTAAAATAGACAGCTTGTTCAAAGGGATATGAAACTCGTACATTGGAAACTTTTTTAACATTGTATGCTTTGTCTGAATTACAAAAGAAAATGTATTTATTTAAGTTTGCTTCATTACCATGAAGCGATACCTAGGTAGGCAACTGGAGCACTACATGGCAGGAAATAGTGCTGCCATAAAGTGCTCCAAAAATCATACGTCCCGGCTTTTCAACAATAGATGCCAAGAGAAAAAGAAAATTGATACTAGAAGTAAATTAGAAAGTTGTTTAAAATTGCATGCTCTATCTGAATCATTAGAGAAAATGTGTGTCTCTTTAACATTGTATATGTATAGCTGCTACAAGTTTACACTGTACTGTACGTGTTTAGTTTTAATATCGTGATCACACTGTACTGTACGTGTTTAGTTTTAATATCGTGATCACACTGTACGTGTTTAGTTTTAATATCGTGATCACACTGTACTGTACGTGTTTAGTTTTAATATCGTGATCACACTGTACTGTGCGTGTTTAGTTTTAATATCGTGATAACACTGTACAAAATGTGTTATAAGACCTTTGTTACAGTGCGGTTGCAAAATTATAAGTGAACTCATTTAGTACTGTGTGTTCAATGTGTGCAATCAATGTTATTAAAATTAAACACTTGAGACAGTGCAGTTTCAATATTAGAATATTGCAGTATTAGAAATATGCTATTGATATAGATATATATCTGTCTATATAACTCCCTATCTATGTCTGTCTGTCCGTCTCTATATCTATCTACAGTATGTATCTCTATGTATATGTCTTTATCTATTTATTTATCTATGTCTGTCTCTCTCTCTCTATGTATTTATCTATCTATCTATCTATCGGGCCTTGTGTGTGATTCCTGCAGTTGTACAGTGCTCATCATACCTATATACCTGGCACTGGTGCTCACTTGATTGATGCAGTCCTTATCCTAACCATATGGCAGCATTTGTGTAAACAGCTTGTCTTAAATGTATTGTTGATCTCCTGATGTTGCAAAACAAATATTGTGATTCCTCTGATTTGCATTTGGCAGAAGAGTAGTGTCTTATGGCTGCCCAGAAGTATACAACTGTTTCTTTGATATTTTTTTTAAAGCGGAGAACTTTTAGTTTGACAAATACAAATGGACTTGCTAAACAAATCCTGTACCAGACAAGCTCTAATAAAGAGGCACGCTTATTAGCAAGGGACATTGCGCAAGTCTGGACCTAATAAAAATATAGTATAGGCTTTGTGGTAATCTTGCGAAATGTCCTATTCTATTCTGACAGTACTTAATAAAGTATTCTAAAGGTCGCTGTGAAAGAAAAATGATCTAGATGATTAAACATTTTATTGTTAGAAATAGGATATTAATAAATGTATTTAATAAAAAGAATAAAAAGTTTCATGAGGACTTTACAGGACACTTTACAGTTTATTTATTTGAAAAATGCACGTACCAGTCCTAAAAAAGTTTTTGTTCATAAAGGGACACTTAACCCAAATTTTTTTCTTTCACAGTTCAGATAGAGCATGCAATTTTAAGCAACTTTCTAATTTACTCCTATTATCAATGTTTCTTTGTTCTCTTGCTATCTTTATTTAAAAAGCAGAAATGTGATGCATAGGAGCCGGCTCATTTTTGGTTGAGAACCTGGGTTATGCTTGCTTATTGGTGGGTAAATGTAAGCCTCCAATAAGCAAGTGCTATCCATGGTGCTGAACATAAAATGGGCTGGCTGCTAAGATTTTCATTCCTGCTTTTAAAATAAAGATAGCAAGAGAACACAGAAAAATTGATAAGAGGAGTAAATTAGAAAGTTGCTTAAAATTTCATGCTCTATCTGAATCATGAAATAAAACATTTGGGTTCAGTGTCCCTTTAAGCTGGGGAGTTGTCATTGTCCACTAACAACACTATGGGTGTTGGCCTAATCAGCCAATAATCAATATGTCCCATAGAAAAAGTTGTAAAACATGCATTCCCTATTACTTTCACAATGAATTTAAATTACTTTCATGCAGCAAGATATTTTGTTTTTATAGCCATCTTTTATATGTGTGATTAAAAATGTTTAGGATATTTTTTTTTTTTTTTAAAACATGTTCTTTATTGAACAATATTCCTTGTAGCTTTATGAGACGCTGACCAGGGAGCCAAGCTCATGTAGACACGAAAAGAGCAAATGTTAAATTTGACATTAATTGAAGTCTAACACGTACGGATATTCTAGCTTGTGGTGAATATCCCATAGCGTCACAATGGTCAAATTATTCATAGTTTGGGATCATAATTGAACTTAAGACCTTGTACGTTTCTTCAGTCAAAAGGAAAAGATTTGTGTGGAGATTTTCACCTTCTTCAGTTCTAAATCTCTAGAGAATAATTGTGTTGGTTTATTAAAGAATTCTGACATTGTCAGAAACCCAAGACCGTTGCACCTACAAAGTCCTGCGTAGCTCCACCACATGTGAACTTCATTATGTGTATATGAATTACCATACAGAACACCTCTGGGTCCGGTTACATCACACTTCCCCTGCTATTGGGTAACACATAGGAGCCCATATGGATTGTGTTGTGGGATGAAGTGAGGCGTAGTTAATATAACCTGGTGAGATAATCATTTTTTGTCTACACAGGATGACATTCTAACCGTTATACGCAGAGTGGATGAAAACTGGGCAGAAGGAATGCTGGGAGACAAAATAGGAATATTCCCAATTTCCTATGTAGAGGTAAGTCACATAGGAGCAGGAATTAAAGATGTTTTCTCCTAAAAACGAAAGCCAATTCATTTAGTGGGAAGGCAAATGCTTAATGTGTTTTGTGAATTATACAAGTATGAATTGTCTTAATCATATTTGACTACATTAATAAACCACATGGCGTACAATGTCTGCGTGATTTGTATATAGACAGCTGCCAGATTATTTTCTTTTGTAATATTGTATTGTCTGTGCAGTAATTTAAGTATATGGGGGAAAAATTACCCCGATAGTTGATCATAAATCTGAATTTTAAAAAGAAACATTCAAAATATTATAAATAGGAAAACAGATGGCAGAAAAAGGAGATTAGATATGTATGAATAAATCGGCTGATTTAGAGACCATGGTCAATTGTAATATCAGTCAGGCCTACTAAATGCAATGCTGCTACCCTGCAGTATTGGACACATTAGAATAAGGGGTCGATTTATGAAAGGCTTTGCAAGCCTTTTGACTCACTACGGCTGCAGGTTCTCATAAGAGAACCTGCACGCCGTATTTAACAATCAGCGGTCATCAGACCGCTGCTTCTTTAATCTTTCGCCACCTCTAAAGTGGCAAAATTTAATCTCTGTGGTTTAGTCCGATCGGGGAGATTGACAGCTCCTGCCTGCATGCAGGGGGCGGGATTGCACGCGAGCGCAAAATAGCGCTCGTGTGCAATACTGAATTCCGCCATGGAAATTCAGTCTGACAGAGGCGAGCTGCGGTGGACAGGGGTGCCCTTGTCCGCCTCAGCTTGATAAATCACCCCCTTAGAGTGCATAAGGCAGTACACTGTATCTATGTAATTACCGCTTATATTATCTTTATATCACATGGCCTGTCTGAATAATAATAATAAGAAGAAGAAGAATTTGGGGTCTCATGTCCCTTTACATGGGCATTTTAATGCAAAAATAACATGCTCTAATTTGTCAGACCATTTTAGACCTTTAGTGACCCTAGGAAGCTGTGTTGTACCATCTTTTGATTGGCAGGATGGATTTGCAGTTACGAGTGGCACATAGTTATCAAGGATCAGTAGTATGAAAATGACACACGCTAATGGATTTGAGTACCCTATTTTGGCATTTAAATCTCCCTTTACAGTCTACTATCCTTATCTGTTCTGAAAATATATGTAGAATATCGCAAGGCCATTAACTTGAGCAGAGAGCTTTTAGATCATTCTGCCCTTCGAAAGAACAATTGAAAATTATTGTTTCTCTTGTTAAGTGTATTCAGTCCACGGGTCATCCATTACTTATGGGATTATATCTCCTTCCCAACAGGAAGTTGCAAGAGGATCACCCAAGCAGAGCTGCTACATAGCTCCTCCCCTCACATGTCATATCCAGTCATTCTCTTGCAACTCAACTAGATAGGTCGTTGTGAGAGGTCTGTGGTGTTTTTATACTTAGTTTATTTCTTCAATCAAAAGTTTGTTATTTTAAATGGCACCGGAGTGTGCTATTTGTTCTCAGGCAGTATTTAGAAGAAGAATCTGCCTGCGTTTTCTATGATCTTAGCAGAAGTAACTAAGATCCACTGGCTGTTCTCGCACATTCTGAGTAGTGGGGTAACTTTCAGAAAGGGAATAGCATGCGGGGAATCCTGCAAACGAGGTATGTGCAGTAAATTATTTTTCTAAGGAATGGAATTGACTAAGAAAATACTGCTGATACCGATGTAATGTAAGTACAGCCTTAAATGCAGCGGCGACTGGTATCAGGCTGATGAATGTATGTACAATAAGTAATTTTCTAAGGAATGGAATTGACTAGGAAAATACTGTTAATACCGAAGTATTGTATAAGCCTTAACTGCAGTAGAAGCGACTGGTAGCAGGCTTATTAATAACACTATCAAACTTTTAAAGTGTATGTTTAAAACGTTTACTGGCATGTTATTCGTTTTTTGTGAGGTACTTTGGTGATAAATCTTTTGGGGCATGAAATTTTCCACATGGCTGTTGTTTATTTCTATATAGAATCGATTAACTGAGGTTTCCCACTGTTGTAATAGGAGTGGGAGGAGCCTATTTTAGCGCTTTTTTGCGCAGTAAAAATTCAGTTTCAGTCTTCCTGCTCCTTCCTCCTTGATCCAGGACGTCTCTAGAAAGCTCAGGGGTCTTCAAAAGTCATTTTGAGGGAGGTAATCAGTCACAGCAGACCTGTGACAGTGTGTTTGACTGTGATAAAAAACGTTAATTGTTAATTTGATTATCCGTTTTTGGGTATTAAGGGGTTAATCATCCATTTGCTAGTGGGTGCAATACTCTTCTAACTTAATACATTAACTGTGAAGATTTGGTTGCTATAACTGATTTGGTGCTTTGTTATTTCAACTGTGACGTTTTTTTTTTTTGTGCTTTTTTTTTTTTTTTTTTCCAAGCTTGCTAGTCTCATTGCGAGTCTGTTTAAACATGTCTGACACAGATGAATCTGCTTGTTCACTATGTTTGAAGGCCAATGTGGAGCCCCACAGAAATGTGTACTAATTGTATTGATGTCACTTTGAATAAAAGTCAATCTATATCTGTAAAGAAATTATCACCAGACAACGAGGGGGAAGTTATGACGACTAACTCTCCTCACGTGTCAGTACCTTCGCCTCCCGCTCAGGGGGCGCGTGATATTGTGGCGCCAAGTGCATCAGAGAGGCCCATACAAATCACTTTGCAAGACATGGCTGCTGTTATGACAGAGGTATTATCTAAATTGCCTGAATTAAGAGGCAAGCGCGATAGCTCTGGGTTAAGGACAGAGCGCGCTGATGATGTGAGAGCCATGTCTGATACTGCGTCACAATTTGCAGAACATGAGGACGGAGAGCTTCATTCTGTGGGTGACGGATCTGATCCAGGGAGACCGGATTCAGAGATTTCTAATTTTAAATTTAAGCTTGAGAACCTCCGCGTATTGCTAGGGGAGGTATTAGCGGCTCTGAATGATTGTAACACGGTTGCAATTCCAGAAAAAGTATGTAGGTTGGATAGATACTTTGCGGTACCGGTGTGTACTGACGTTTTTCCTATACCTAAAAGGCTTACAGAAATTATTAGCAAGGAGTGGGATAGACCCGGTGTGCCTTTTTCCCCACCTCCGATGTTTAGAAAAATGTTCCCGATAGACGCCACCACACGAGACTTATGGCAGACGGTCCCTAAGGTGGAGGGAGCAGTTTCTACTTTAGCTAAGCGTACCACTATCCCGGTGGAGGATAGTTGTGCTTTTTCGGATCCAATGGATAAAAAATTAGAAGGCTACTTTAAGAAAATGTTTGTTCAACAAGGTTTTATCTTACAGCCCCTTGCATGCATTGCGCCTGTCACTGCGGCTGCAGCATTCTGGTTTGAGTCTCTGGAAGAGGCCATTCGCACAGCTCCATTGGATGAGATTATGGCCAAGCTTAAAGCACTTAAGCTAGCTAATGCATTTGTTTCTGATGCCGTTGTACATTTAACCAAACTAACGGCTAAGAACTCCGGATTCGCCATCCAGGCGTGCAGAGCGCTATGGCTTAAATCCTGGTCAGCTGATGTGACTTCTAAATCTAAATTGCTTAATATTCCTTTCAAATGGCAGACCTTATTCGGGCCCGGCTTGAAATAAATTATTGCTGACATTACTGGGGGTAAGGGTCATACTCTTCCTCAGGACAGGGCCAAGTCAAAGGCCAAACAGTCTAATTTTCGTGCCTTTCGTAATTTCAAGGCAGGAGCAGCATCAACTTCCTCCGCTCCAAAACAGGAAGGAGCTGTTGCTCGTTACAGACAGGGCTGGAAAACTAACCAGTCCTGGAACAAGGGCAAGCAGGCCAGAAAGCCTTCTTCTGCCCCTAAGACAGCATGAAGAGAGGGCCCCCTATCTGGAAACGGATCTAGTGGGGGGCAGACTATCTCTCTTCGCCCAGGCTTGGGCAAGAGATGTCCAGGATCCCTGGGCGTTGGAGATCATATCTCAGGGATATCTTCTGGACTTCAAAGCATCTCCTCCACAAGGGAGATTTCATCTTTCAAGGTTATCAGCAAACCAGATAAAGAAAGAGGCATTTCTACGTTGTGTGCAAGACCTCTTAGTATTGGGGGTGATCCACCCAGTTCCGCGGACGGAACAAGGGCAAGGGTTTTACTCGAATCTGTTTGTGGTTCCCAAGAAAGAGGGAACCTTCAGACCAATCTTGGACCTTAAAATCTTAAACAAATTCCTAAGAGTTCCATCATTCAAAATGGAAACTATTCGAACCATCCTACCCATGATCCAAGAGGGTCAATACATGACCACGGTAGACTTAAAGGATGCCTACCTTCATATACCGATTCACAAAGATCATTATCGGTACCTAAGATTTGCCTTTCTAGACAGGCATTACCAGTTTGTAGCTCTTCCCTTCGGGTTGGCTACGGCCCCGAGAATCTTTACAAAGGTTCTGGGCTCACTTCTGGCGGTTCTAAGACCGCGAGGCATAGCGGTGGCTCCGTATCTAGACGACATCCTGATACAGGCATCAAGCTTTCAAAGGGCCAAGTCTCATACAGAGATAGTTCTGGCATTTCTGAGGTCGCATGGGTGGAAGGTGAACGTGGAAAAGAGTTCTTTATCACCACTCACAAGAGTCTCCTTCCTAGGGACTCTAATAGATTCTGTAGAGATGAAAATTTACCTGACGGAGTCCAGGTTATCAAAACTTCTAAATGCTCGCAGTGTCCTTCATTCCATTCCACGCCCGTCAGTGGCTCAGTGCATGGAAGTAATCGGCTTAATGGTTGCGGCAATGGACATAGTGCCATTTGCGCGCCTGCATCTCAGACCGCTGCAATTATGCATGCTAAGTCAGTGGAATGGGGAATACTCAGATTTGTCCCCCCTACTAAATCTGGATCAAGAGACCAGAGTTTCTCTTCTCTGGTGGCTTTCTCGTGTCCATCTGTCCAAGGGTATGACCTTTCGCAGGCCAGATTGGACGATTGTAACAACAGATGCCAGCCTTCTAGGTTGGGGCGCAGTCTGGAACTCCCTGAAGGCTCAGGGATCGTGGACTCAGGAGGAGAAACTCCTCCCAATAAATATTCTAGAGTTAAGAGCAATATTCAATGCTCTTCTAGCTTGGCCTCAGTTAGCAACACTGAGGTTCATCAGATTCCAGTCGGACAACATCACGACTGTGGCTTACATCAACCATCAAGGGGGAACCAGGAGTTCCCTAGCGATGTTAGAAGTCTCAAAGATAATTCGCTGGGCGGAGTCTCACTCTTGCCACCTGTCAGCGATCCACATCCCAGGCGTACAGAACTGGGAGGCGGATTTTCTAAGTCGTCAGACTTTTCATCCGGGGGAGTGGGAACTCCATCCGGAGGTGTTTACTCAACTGGTCCATTGTTGGGGCAAACCAGAACTGGATCTCATGGCGTCTCGCCAGAACGCCAAGCTTCCTTGTTACGGATCCAGGTCCAGGGACCCGGGAGCGGTGCTGATAGATGCTCTGACAGCCCCTTGGGTCTTCAACATGGCTTATGTGTTTCCACCATTCCCGATGCTTCCTCGACTGATTGCCAGGATCAAACAGGAAAGGGCATCGGTGATTCTGATAGCGCCTGCGTGGCCACGCAGGACCTGGTATGCAGACCTAGTGGACATGTCGTCCTGTCCACCGTGGTCTCTGCCTCTGAGGCAGGACCTTCTAATTCAGGGTCCTTTCAATCATCCAAATCTAATTTCTCTGAGACTGACTGCATGGAGATTGAACGCTTGATTCTATCAAGGCGTGGCTTCTCGGAGTCGGTTATTGATACCTTAATACAGGCTCGGAAACCTGTTACCAGAAAAATTTACCATAAGATATGGCGTAAATATTTATACTGGTGCGAATCCAAGAGTTACTCATGGAGTAAGGTTAGGATTCCTAGGATATTGTCTTTTCTACAAGAGGGTTTAGAAAAGGGCTTATCTGCTAGTTCGTTAAAGGGACAGATTTCTGCTCTGTCTATTCTTCTACACAAACGTCTGGCAGAAGTTCCAGACGTTCAGGCCTTTTGTCAGGCTTTGGCTAGGATTAGGCCTGTGTTTAAGATTGTTGCTCCGCCGTGGAGTTTAAACGTAGTTCTTAAAGTTCTTCAAGGTGTTCCGTTTGAACCCCTTCATTCCATTGATATTAAGCTGTTACCTTGGAAAGTTCTGTTTTTGATGGCTATTTCCTCGGCTCGAAGAGTCTCTGAGTTATCTGCCTTACATTGTGATTCTCCTTATCTGATTTTCCATTCAGACAAGGTAGTTCTGCGTACTAAACCTGGGTTCTTACCTAAGGTAGTTTCTAACAGGAATATCAATCAAGAGATTGTTGTTCCATCACTGTGTCCTAACCCTTCTTCAAGGAAGGAGCGACTCTTGCATAATCTGGACGTAGTCCGTGCCCTGAAGTTCTATTTGCAGGCAACTAAAGATTTTCGTCAAACTTCTTCCCTGTTTGTCGTTTACTCTGGACAGAGGAGAGGTCAAAAAGCTTCGGCTACCTCTCTCTCCTTTTGGCTTCGTAGCATAATACGCTTAGCCTATGAGACTGCTGGACAGCAGCCTCCTGAAAGAGTTACAGCTCATTCCACTAGAGCTGTGGCTTCCACCTGGGCCTTTAAGAATGAGGCCTCTGTTGAACAGATTTGCAAGGCTGCAACTTGGTCTTCACTTCACACTTTTTCAAAATTTTACAAATTTGACACTTTTGCTTCTTCGGAGGCTGTTTTTGGGAGAAAGGTTCTTCAGGCAGTGGTTCCTTCCGTTTAAAATTCCTGCCTTGTCCCTCCCATCATCCGTGTACTTTAGCTTTGGTATTGGTATCCCATAAGTAATGGATGACCCGTGGACTGAATACACTTAACAAGAGAAAACATAATTTATGCTTACCTGATAAATTTATTTCTCTTGTAGTGTATTCAGTCCACGGCCCGCCCTGTCTTTTAAGGCAGATCAAAATTTTTAATTCAAACTACAGTCACCACTGCACCCTATGGTTTCTCCTTTCTTGTCTTGTTTCGGTCGAATGACTGGATATGACATGTGAGGGGAGGAGCTATGTAGCAGCTCTGCTTGGGTGATCCTCTTGCAACTTCCTGTTGGGAAGGAGATATAATCCCATAAGTAATGGATGACCCGTGGACTGAATACACTACAAGAGAATTTTTTTTATCAGGTAAGCATAAATTATGTTATTATTATCTCTTCTTCCTACTTCCACGGGGGTGTAATTTTTTCTGAACATTCTTATTTACATATCCTTTCTATAACCATTACTTGAGTATTTATATTGTAAGTATAAGTGAGGATACAACAGGCAAAATCAGCTATATCATATGGCAAATTGTTTACAAATAGCTCCTACTTTTATTTTAATATATTCCGGCAGTTAAAATGGATTATTGGAAACAAATTAAACAAAAAATGACAGTACACTGTCCCTTTAAATTTTGACAAGTCTCTTTAAATTACAATTCCATTCTACATACTGTCCTGATGTGATTATGCCAGAACATGTTAATGGATTGTCGAACTGAAAGTGTACACTTACTGCCTATTAATACAATGTTGTTCTTATCAAATAAAAAAGGAAATGTTCATCCTTTTAAATGTATATCCCACCAAGCGTAAAACAGCGTCATGTCTGTCTGCACAAAATAATCCCATTTTGGTTATCTCCCGAGGACAGAGCAATAAATATTTACAAATTCATAAACATCACTTATGGTGAATGTAGATATTAAAGGGACATTAAATACTTTGAGATGGTAATATAAAATGATAAATTGTATATATAAAACAAACTCTGCAATATACTTTCATTATTTATTTTGTCCCCTTTTTCTGTAATTCCATTCTGAAATTGTGAGCTTTTTAGTACCTGATAGAAATGGAAGTGCAGAACCCTGTTATATTCTACACAGACATTGGATGCACACTCTAGTGACCTATTTATAACTGTCCCTAATTGGCCACAGCAGAGAATGTTACAATACGGCAGCTTCCATTGTTTTATAGACACTAAGGGGTAGATTTAACAAGAAGAAGATGCTGCTTTCTACCATAAAGTTTCAGGTCCGCCTGAAACTGAAGTTGTTCCTTAACTTGTCCGCCACCTTTTAGCGGCCAATATCAAAGTTATAATCTGATCTCTGGTTAATTTTCTAAACACTAATTGCTACTGCAAGCTTGCGGTAGCAATAGCCAGCCACTTGTAATGGCTGGTTAATTATTGTGTGCCCGCAAACGGGCAATTAGCGCTTTACTTGTAATCTAGCTGGAAAAAAAACACCTTTTTGTAATGCAAAAAAAATCGGAAACATCCCTGAAAAATGTTTAAATAGTGCCCTCATATGCATGATAGAATTATTTAAGTTTTATCTCTTTAATATACGACTTCACTTTTAGTGGATTATCCCACTAATATGATAATGGGAAAGTACACCTCACACTGTATCCACAGCTTAGCACATTTTAGTATTTGTACTGTCATAAAGCAGTCATAAATGTGCAGGAAAAAAACAGAAAAAAAAACATTTGTTTCAACAGCATACATTTTTATTAATCGCATCATCTCACTTATTTTATAAGAAAAGATTAAACCATAAAATCTGTTTACCATATGTGAGGGTTTTTTTGCCAGTTATTTTTTGGATCACATGCTTGTCGTGTAATTATAAATTCAGAACATGGGTTTTGCCTAGACTTTAAAGACATTTTTAATGATTACATTAGTAAAAGATCCTTTGACTATATGTAAAACTGAAACCCTTGTTTAAATACATCGCCCGGGCTTGCTTGTTGCGTGACTAGAACATGCTGGGCAAAAAAAAAAACACAGTTTGCTGGTTTCTGTTTAGGTTTCTCTCTCTCATTTCCAGGAGACATCTGGACTGTACTTATGAAATATTTTGAGCTTTGTAGCTGTGTAGCAGGTTGCGAGTTTGGGATGTGGGAATATTACCTCTCTGTGTCGCACAACCACCTACTTAACATCACATGCGCCAAGATAAACTGAAAACATTATTACATACATTTAAAAAAGTCATTATCCCAATAAAACATTTTGCATGAAGTAAGTGGGAATGAAGCTGTACAAAATATTACACTGGAAACTCTGGAACACCGTTACGTTAATTGCTTTTGTCAGAGTTACCCTCAATAACTATGGAAGTTTTATAAAACAAAGGGCTCCTCACCCTTTGCAGTAATCTTTAAATAATTAATTTCATCCAGAGCACATACTGAACACATTTTGATGATGCTGAGAGCTGTTTTTTTCATTTATAAAAAATATACTATCCAGAAAATTCTTTCCCTCAGAAAACCGAAAATATGGAGGTTATTATTTCAAGAAAATAGATATTTCTCCAACATAGGTGTGTCCGGTCCACGGCGTCATCCTTACTTGTGGGATATTCTCTTCCCCAACAGGAAATGGCAAAGAGCCCAGCAAAGCTGGTCACATGATCCCTCCTAGGCTCCGCCTACCCCAGTCATTCTCTTTGCCGTTGTACAGGCAACATCTCCACGGAGATGGCTTAGAGTTTTTTAGTGTTTAACTGTAGTTTTTCATTATTCAATCAAGAGTTTGTTATTTTCAAATAGTGCTGGTACGTACTATTTACTCAGAAACAGAAAAGAGATGAAGAATTCTGTTTGTATGAGGAAAATGATTTTAGCAACCGTAACTAAAATCCATGGCTGTTCCACACAGGACTGTTGAGAGCAATTAACTTCAGTTGGGGGAACAGTTTGCAGTCCCTTGCTGCTTGAGGTATGACACATTCTAACAAGACGATGTAATGCTGGAAGCTGTCATTTTCCCTATGGGATCCGGTAAGCCATGTTTATTACGATTGTAAATAAGGGCTTCACAAGGGCTTATTTAAACTGTAGACTTTTTCTGGGCTAAATCGATTGATTATTAACACATATTTAGCCTTGAGGAATCATTTTATCTGGGTATTTTGATATAATAATATCGGCAGGCACTGTTTTAGACACCTTATTCTTTAGGGGCTTTCCCAAAGCATAGGCAGAGTCTCATTTTCGCGCCGGTGTTGCGCACTTGTTTTTGAGAGGCATGGCATGCAGTCGCATGTGAGAGGAGCTCTGATACTTATAAAAGACTTCTGAAGGCGTCATTTGGTATCGTATTCCCCTTTGGGTTTGGTTGGGTCTCAGCAAAGCAGATACCAGGGACTGTAAAGGGGTTTAAAGCTTAAAACGGCTCCGGTTCCGTTATTTTAAGGGTTAAAGCTTCCAAAATTGGTGTGCAATATTTTCAAGGCTTTAAGACGCTGTGGTGAAAATTTGGTGAATTTTGAACAATTCCTTCATGTTTTTTCGCAATTGCAGTAATAAAGTGTGTTCAGTTTAAAATTTAAAGTGACAGTAACGGTTTTATTTTAAAACGTTTTTTGTACTTTCTGATCAAGTTTATGCCTGTTTAACATGTCTGAACTACCAGATAGACTGTGTTCTGAATGTGGGGAAGCCAGAATTCCTATTCATTTAAATAAATGTGATTTATGTGATAATGACAATGATGCCCAAGATGATTCCTCAAGTGAGGGGAGTAAGCATGGTACTGCATCATTCCCTCCTTCGTCTACACGAGTCTTGCCCACTCAGGAGGCCCCTAGTACATCTAGCGCGCCAATACTCCTTACTATGCAACAATTAACGGCTGTAATGGATAATTCTGTCAAAAACATTTTAGCCAAAATTAACCCTTGTCAGCGTAAGCGTGGCTGCTCTGTTTTAGTTACTGAAGAGCATGACGACGCTGATATTAATATCTCTGAAGGGCCCCTAACCCAATCTGAGGGGGCCAGGGAGGTTTTGTCTGAGGGAGAAATTACTGATTTAGGGAACATTTCTCAGCAGGCTGAATCTGATGTGATTACATTTAAATTTAAATTGGAACATCTCCGCATTTTGCTTAAGGAGGTATTATCCACTCTGGATGATTGTGAAAATTTAGTCATCCCAGAGAAACTATGTAAAATGGACAAGTTCCTAGAGGTGCCGGGGCTCCCAGAAGCTTTTCCTATACCCAAGCGGGTGGCGGACATTGTTAATAAAGAATGGGAAAGGCCCGGTATTCCTTTCGTCCCTCCCCCCATATTTAAAAAATTGTTTCCTATGGTCGACCCCAGAAAGGACTTATGGCAGTCAGTCCCCAAGGTCGAGGGAGCGGTTTCTACTTTAAACAAACGCACCACTATTCCCATAGAGGATAGTTGTGCTTTCAAAGATCCTATGGATAAAGAATTAGAAGGTTTGCTTAAAAAGATGTTTGTTCAGCAGGGTTACCTTCTACAACCCATTTCATGCATTGTCCCTGTCACTACTGCCGCATATTTCTGGTTTGATGAACTGCTTAAGGTGCTCGATAGTGACTCTCCTCCTTATGAGGAGATTATGGACAGAATCAATGCTCTCAAATTGGCTAATTCTTTCACTCTAGACGCCTCTTTGCAATTGGCTAAGTTAGCGGCTAAGAACTCTGGGTTTGCTATTGTGGCGCGCAGAGCGCTTTGGTTGAAATCTTGGTCGGCTGATGCGTCTTCCAAGAACAAGCTACTAAACATTCCTTTCAAGGGGAAAACGCTGTTTGGTCCTGACTTGAAAGAGATTATCTCTGATATCACTGGGGGTAAGGGCCACGCCCTTCCTCAGGATCGGCCCTTCAAGGCAAAAAATAGACCTAATTTTCGTCCCTTTCGTAAAAACGGACCAGCCCAAGGTGCTACGTCCTCTAAGCAAGAGGGTAATACTTCTCAGGCCAAGCCAGCTTGGAGACCAATGCAAGGCTGGAACAAGGGAAAGCAGGCCAAGAAACCTGCCACTGCTACCAAGACAGCATGAAATATTGGCCCCCGATCCGGGACCGGATCTGGTGGGGGGCAGACTCTCTCTCTTCGCTCAGGCTTGGGCAAGAGATGATCTGGAATTCAAGGGACTTCCCCCAAGGGGGAGGTTCCACAGGTCGCAGTTGTCTTCAGACCACATAAAAAGACAGGCGTTCTTACATTGTGTAGAAGACCTGTTAAAAATGGGAGTGATTCATCCTGTTCCATTAAGAGAACAAGGGATGGGGTTCTACTCCAATCTGTTCATAGTTCCCAAAAAAGAGGGAACGTTCAGACCAATCCTAGATCTCAAGATCTTAAACAAATTTCTCAAGGTCCCATCGTTCAAGATGGAAACCATTCGAACTATCCTTCCTTCCATCCAGGAAGGTCAATTCATGACCACGGTGGATTTAAAGGATGCGTATCTACATATTCTTATCCACAAGGAACATCATCGGTTCCTAAGGTTTGCATTCCTGGACAAACATTACCAGTTCGTGGCGCTTCCTTTCGGATTAGCCACTGCTCCAAGGATTTTCACAAAGGTACTAGGGTCCCTTCTAGCGGTGCTAAGACCAAGGGGCATTGCAGTAGTACCTTACCTGGACGACATTCTGATTCAAGCGTCGTCCCTTCCTCAAGCAAAGGCTCACACGGACATTGTCCTGGCCTTTCTCAGATCTCACGGCTGGAAAGTGAACGTGGAAAAGAGTTCTCTATCCCCGTCAACAAGGGTTCCCTTCTTGGGAACAATTATAGACTCCTTAGAAATGAGGATCTTTCTAACAGAGGCCAGAAAAACAAAGCTTCTGGACTCTTGTCGGATACTTCATTCCGTTCCTCTTCCTTCCATAGCTCAGTGCATGGAAGTGATCGGGTTGATGGTGGCGGCGATGGACATAGTTCCTTTTGCGCGCATTCATCTAAGACCATTACAACTGTGCATGCTCAGTCAGTGGAATGGGGACTATACAGACTTGTCTCCGAAGATACAAGTAAATCAGAGAACCAGAGACTCACTCCGTTGGTGGCTGTCCCTGGACAATCTGTCTCAAGGGATGATGTTCCACAGACCAGAGTGGGTCATTGTCACGACCGACGCCAGTCTGATAGGCTGGGGCGCGGTCTGGGGATCCCTGAAAGCTCAGGGTCTTTGGTCTCGGGAAGAATCTCTTCTACCGATAAATATTCTGGAACTGAGAGCGATATTCAATGCTCTCCAGGCCTGGCCCCAGCTTGCGAGGACCAGGTTCATACGGTTTCAATCAGACAACATGACGACTGTTGCGTACATCAACCATCAGGGGGGAACAAGGAGTTCCCTAGCGATGGAAGAAGTAACCAAAATTATTCTTTGGGCGGAGTCTCACTCCTGCCACCTGTCTGCTATCCACATCCCAGGAGTGGAAAATTGGGAAGCGGATTTTCTGAGTCGGCAGACATTGCATCCGGGGGAGTGGGAACTCCATCCGGAAATCTTTGCCCAAGTCACTCACCTGTGGGGCATTCCAGACATGGATCTGATGGCCTCTCGTCAGAACTTCAAAGTTCCTTGCTACGGGGCCAGATCCAGGGATCCCAAGGCGGCTCTAGTGGATGCACTAGTAGCACCTTGGACCTTCAAACTAGCTTATGTGTTCCCGCCATTTCCTCTCATCCCCAGGCTGATAGCCAGGATCAAGCAGGAGAGGGCGTCGGTGATCTTGATAGCTCCTGCGTGGCCACGCAGGACTTGGTATGCAGATCTGGTGAATATGTCATCGGCTCCACCTTGGAAGCTACCTTTGAGACGAGACCTTCTTGTTCAGGGTCCGTTCGAACATCCGAATCTGGTTTCACTCCAGCTGACTGCTTGGAGATTGAACGCTTGATTTTATCGAAGCGAGGATTCTCAGATTCTGTTATCGATACTCTTGTTCAGGCCAGAAAGCCTGTGACTAGAAAGATTTACCATAAAATTTGGAAAAAATATATCTGTTGGTGTGAATCTAAAGGATTCCCTTGGGACAAGGTTAAGATTCCTAGGATTCTATCCTTCCTTCAAGAAGGATTGGAAAAAGGATTATCTGCAAGTTCCCTGAAGGGACAGATTTCTGCCTTGTCGGTATTACTTCACAAAAAGCTGGCAGCTGTGCCAGATGTTCAAGCCTTTGTTCAGGCTCTGGTTAGAATCAAGCCTGTTTACAAACCTTTGACTCCTCCTTGGAGTCTCAATTTAGTTCTTTCAGTTCTTCAGGGGGTTCCGTTTGAACCCTTACATTCCGTTGATATTAAGTTATTATCTTGGAAAGTTTTGTTTTTAGTTGCGATTTCTTCTGCTAGAAGAGTCTCAGAATTATCTGCTCTGCAGTGTTCTCCTCCTTATCTGGTGTTCCATGCAGATAAGGTGGTTTTACGTACTAAACCTGGTTTTCTTCCAAAAGTTGTTTCTAACAAAAACATTAACCAGGAGATTATCGTACCTTCTCTGTGTCCAAAACCAGTTTCAAAGAAGGAACGTTTGTTGCACAATTTGGATGTTGTTCGCGCTCTAAAATTCTATTTAGATGCTACAAAGGATTTTAGACAAACATCTTCCTTGTTTGTTGTTTATTCAGGTAAAAGGAGAGGTCAAAAAGCAACTTCTACCTCTCTCTCTTTTTGGATTAAAAGCATCATCAGATTGGCTTACGAGACTGCCGGACGGCAGCCTCCCGAAAGAATCACAGCTCATTCCACTAGGGCTGTGGCTTCCACATGGGCCTTCAAGAACGAGGCTTCTGTTGATCAGATATGTAGGGCAGCGACTTGGTCTTCACTGCACACTTTTACCAAATTTTACAAGTTTGATACTTTTGCTTCTTCTGAGGCTATTTTTGGGAGAAAGGTTTTGCAAGCCGTGGTGCCTTCCATTTAGGTGACCTGATTTGCTCCCTCCCTTCATCCGTGTCCTAAAGCTTTGGTATTGGTTCCCACAAGTAAGGATGACGCCGTGGACCGGACACACCTATGTTGGAGAAAACAGAATTTATGTTTACCTGATAAATTTCTTTCTCCAACGGTGTGTCCGGTCCACGGCCCGCCCTGGTTTTTTTAATCAGGTCTGATATTTTATTTTCTTTAACTACAGTCACCACGGTACCATATGGTTTCTCCTATGCAAATATTCCTCCTTAACGTCGGTCGAATGACTGGGGTAGGCGGAGCCTAGGAGGGATCATGTGACCAGCTTTGCTGGGCTCTTTGCCATTTCCTGTTGGGGAAGAGAATATCCCACAAGTAAGGATGACGCCGTGGACCGGACACACCGTTGGAGAAAGAAATTTATCAGGTAAACATAAATTCTGTTTTTGAGAAAGAAGTGTTCCATATTAAATGTAAATACGGAAGAATAGGTGATACATTTGTTTTTGCATGGAAAATGTTTAAAGGAAAAACTATTTTACATTAACCTATCCCTTTATGTTTTTCTATTGACGTGGTATTACAGCGGCATAGTATAAAATGTATAATATAGTAGGTTTAGTTTTGTATATGAAATAGCTGGCTTTGATATTTGACTCCACAACCCATTAAAATGGGATGAGATTGCAGAGAAATCAGATTTCCTTATTTTATCATTTTCTATACACACACATGCTTCTTTAAATTTTCTCTGTATACCAAAGTCCAATACTTAGAGAACTATTGAAAATTAACATTTTACTTTTTTTTTCTGCTGGCTATGTTTACACACTATAGCCTTTACTTACTTAAGTATAGAAACATTCAGTATAGGTAGGGATATCAGGGGCAAACTCGGCTATTTCAAATGGTAAAATAAAGGTAAATGATATATTGAAAACAATTGAAGGCACTCCAGCAGTTAAAAACGCTCATTGGGAATAAATTAAAGGGTAGAAAAATGTAGGGTGAACATTCCCTTCAAATGGGCATAATGCCAGAGAACATTTTATTTTAAATATATCATAAATTAAATGCTTGCTGTTTACTATGGGCTAGATTACAAGTGGAGCGCTAATTTATTGCTCGCCTGAAAACGGTCAAATTCACCCGTTTATGGGCACGTGATGAATAACCAGCCATTACAAGTGGCTGGTTATTGGCAACATGAGCTTGCGGTAGCAATTAGCGCTCCGAAAAATAACCACAGATCAGATATCTGGTTAAATTTCTAAATGTGCTACAATTGCCCCCAAAACAAAGTGTAGTGTTGGTTTTAATAAATAAAAAATATATGCATATTTATTTGTTATTAAAATAACTGCAATAAGCAGTTATGAAAGGTTAATGTGAGCAGGTGTGGGGTGTTAGAAAAAAAAAGGCACTAAAAAGTGCCTTTACATTGTGGTCTACGGGGACTGTTTTATTACTATAAATATATATGAATATGATTATGTACATACTGTATATATTTATATGTTAATATGTGTATATATACACATATAAACACAAATATATATATTCATATACATTATATATAGTTATATTTGCTGGCCATCGCTGCGCAAGGTTCTCATGAATGAGGCTTTCATTGGAGCCTATGGAACCGCACTCTGTTGAGTTCAAAGCTTACATTCAATGCGAACGCGAGGTCGCGTTCCCATTGCGGGCCATTTCAAATACCAGCACGCAATTGTATGCACTGGTATTACGAGTGGAGTGCAAATATCGCGCTTGTGAAAGCGCAATTTTGCACTCCACTCATACTCTGGCCCTATCCAGTTAGACTCCTGAATAGGACATGGCTCTTATGCTAGATTTCCATTTTATTTTAATTCAAGTTCTACAGAGAGACTGGAGTTCTTTCTGTGGTATTTAGTACCTACGTGCTGCCCGGTGATTGTGAATCTGCCCCTGATTGATCATGGCAAAGGAAATAACCAACACTGAATTGGTGCGTGTAAAACAATGTAAATTGTGCTAACAACATAGGAGCTTTACACTCTTTTAAACTATTTATTTGTATGCAGTTCTTTTACAATGTAGAGATCAATTTCTGATGCTTTAGAGTTGTACAGATGTGCAAAGAGTCTGCATGTGCTATGTTGTGATAGACAATGGAAAGTCTGCAGTGCATCAATATATGGATTGTATTTTATCCTCCCCTCTAGCATGTACAGTTCTTCAAAAAATCATCTCACAGCTCCAAAAATGTGTACAGCATTATGTTATTAAGTGAACAGGCACTTAGGAGCTACTTGGTTTCTAGGAAAATTACCCTTTTAAACTCCATGCTTCTGTCAGTGGCCCTATTACAACCAGTTTGCACTGCTTTACAAAGTACTTTGCTTACTTTGCTTTGCCTATCAGAGGTTTCAAAATCAAAGCCATTCTAATCCATGTGAAAAGTCACAACAGCCCACTTTTTAAGCTGTTTTTTAAGAACATTAACCCTGTGTTCACTCCCCCATACAATTCCACATAGGTTTTCTTGTACATAAAAATTTAATTTCAAGCATATTGTCACAGTATTTTTTGGATTTCTTAAAATTTAGTGGCCTTGACCATTTAAATACCAGTTTTTACAGCATTTAATAATTGTTCATCTGCATTTTTTTCAATGCCTTTGCATTTTCATGTGCTGAAACACACACTAGTCATTTTGTCTGCAAACTAAAGCCCAAATTGGCTCCTCCAATTAAGGCAAATGGTGGGGGGAGTTTGGCTATTAAAAAATAATTGCAGTAAAAATGATATTAATTTGTTTTAAAAACGTTAAGACTCGACTTCCCGGGGAGGAGCCTAAACGCAGGACGTGTAGCGTTTGGTCTCAGAGCCTCCATCCATAGCTGTTGGCCGGGATTCCCCACGCCGAAACCCTGTAATCTTGGGCGGCTAGCTGACTGAGTGAGTCACCGTCACCGGAAGCTCCACAGTGCAATTCCATCTGCTGTACAGCTAAGAACTATTGTCTTCATACGCTTTCTACAAGAGTCAAGAGTGAGTGTCCGGGCAGCCCCTCTCTCCCACCGGTGCTGCATGAGAGAGGCTAAATACTCGAGATTCTGACCTGTCTTGCCGTGCCCTTCACCTGGCCTTCTTGCTGAGCCCGCAGGGGTCTGGAACTTGCTGTCCTGACGGCTGAGAAAAAATGGAGTAAAGACCGTTCAACTATACTTCTCCTCCCACCGGTGCTGTTTTGAAAGCGTATAGGAAAAGCATATCTCTCACATTTGAAGGTTCTAAATTACTCATTTTTCAGGACTATTCAATAGACCTAAAAAACGTAAAGAGTTCTCATCCCTGTGTTCTACTCTTAATAAAGAAGGTATAAAAGCTTTTTTACTCTATCCATCAAAATTAAACATTTTGACTCTCCTCAAGTGGCACAGAAGTTTCTATAAATTAATTCCTTAATGCCATCAGATTAGATGTGCTACTTTTGTAATGCATAGGGGTAATAAATTAGCTATTCTCATGGACAAAGATGCTAAAATAATTTAGCTTTTTAAGGGGGTTAAAGGGACACTGAACCCAATTGTTTTATTTCGTGATTCAGATAGAGCATGCAATTTTAAGCAACTTTCTAATTTACTCCTATTATCAAAATTTCTTCATTCTCTTGGTATCTTTATTTGAAATGCAAGAATGTAAGCTTAGATGCCGGCCCATTTTTGGTGAATAACCTGGGTTATTCTTGCTGATGGATAAATTCATCCACCAATAAAAAAAGTGCTGTCCAGAGGTCTAAACCCAAAAAGAAGCTTAGATGCCTTCTTTTTCAAATAAAGATAGCAAGTGAACGAAGAAGAATTGATAATAGGAGTAAATTAGAAAGTTGATTAAAATTGCATGCTCTATCTGAATCACGAAAGAAAAAATTTGGGTTCAGTGTCCCTTTAAGGTACGTGGAATTGAGACAACCTTAGGCTGCATTCCAAAAAAGCGTTTAATTGAACTGATGATGTTATATTTCTTTTTTTTTCTTTCTTTTTTGTGTGTGTTCCACAATGATTGTATTTTTTTATTTTGTCACTAAATGAATGAAGAATATTGTATTAATCACTTAAATAGAGAATTGTATTTGAATTATCCTCTCTTTTGCTTAGAGGATATGAATTTTGGGGATCAAGAAACAAATCATTCCAACCCAATGGTTGATTCCATACTATTGCCTCGGAGACACAAGGGTTTTTATAAATGTCCACATATGATAATATATTGGAGTGGACTCATAGATGGGGGGGGTTCTTCCCCTCTTCTTCCTTCCCCTCCTCCCTCTCTCTCTCTCTCTTACTGGTCTTTATTTAAAAAAAAATTAGGATCAATTATAGTGTGACTTTTTTCTGGGAGCAGAATGCCATTTAAAATTATCTCATGGAACGTGGGGGGGTTTTAATTCCCCCATTAAACGCCACACAATAATTGCACATTTAAGGAGGTTGAAAACAGACGTAGCATTTCTACAAGAGACACACCTTTCAGACCTGGAACACAAAAAATTCCATAGATACTTGGTTGGATCAGTAGTATTATCTTCTTATAATAGGGTTAAAAGAGGTGTTGCAGTACTCTTTGGTAAACGACTCTCAGTTGATGTGATTAAGTCTATTAAAGACCCTAAAGGCAGATTTGTGATAATGCAAGTTAATATAGGAGACAGGGTATGGGTTCTCTGCAACATTTACGCTCCGAATGAAAAATCTAGTAGATTATGGATGGGCTTAATCCAGGCCTTGGCGCCGTTCCAGGGTATGGATTTGATTTTGGGAGGAGATTTTAACTTAGCTCCAGACCCGATTTGCAACAGGCTACAATTGAAGGAGGGTACAAAGTCAAATAGTCAAAATAGTAACTATGGAAAGTTTGAGGAAAATTAGTAGATATTTGGAGACTACACAATCCAGGCGGCAGGGGCTATACCTGTGCCTCTAGAGTGACTCCTACTCTTTCCAGAATAGAACTATTTTTACTTTCTAACTCACTCATTCCTAGAGTTATTGAGGATAAGATACATGATGTAATAATATCGGACCATGCTCCGGTGGAATTATCCTTTTTTTTTTTCTTTTTTTTTAATTTAAACAAGCTTTATTAAGGTTTACAAAAATGACATACAGCAAGAAATCATATACAGTGTTTGCTTGAATATTACATACTGTTTTCTTACATAGTGCAAAGTATCAAATTATTTCCCATCATCAATATTACAGTGATTAAGTATATATAATACAGAGAGAAGATATTTTATATTCAAAGTCCAGCAAATCTCTCGATGTAGTGGTTCGGGTTATAGGACAAACATTATAAACAGTTAGAGTATCAAATTAGAAGCTTGACATCAGATAATTAAGAAAGTTTACTTTTGTGTGTTTTCAGCATGTTTTCTACATATTGCTGATAAACCATATAGTCTGATGTCACGACCAGTAACAAGTATAAGAAGACAATAAGAGGAGAACAGGGAAGTGGAAGGGAGAGAGAAAAAAAAAAAAAAAAGGGAGGGGAGGGAGGAGAGAGTGGGGGGAAAAAGAAACGGGAGAGAGTGAAGCGCAAAGAAGGACTGGAGAGAGACTCCATAAGAAGTCACAGGAACCGCCGTCACAGCTCCCGGCCCTCCCAAGTCAACGTCATTTCATGAGTGACAAGTTTTCCTGTTTTGAGAAAGTGATATCGTTCCAGTTTGAGTAGGTCCCCTACTTTGTGTCTCCATTCCTGGATTGTCAGTGTCTTGGGGACCCTCCAATCGCGGGAATTAGTCCCTTCGCGCAACCCAGCATAAGCAGAAAAAGTATATGTCTGTGCTCTCCCACCACTTTAGGTAGGTCATGAAAGAGTAGGTAAGATGGTTTGGGGGGGATAATGAGTCTGAGAATTTTGCTCATCTCTCCCAGTACCTCCTCCCAAAATGGTCTTATCCGCGGACAAGTCCACCAGATGTGCAGAAGAGATCCCTCCTCTCCACAGCCTCTCCAGCACCCTCCGTCTGTGTTAGGGTAAATTTTCCGCAGTCTTTGGGGTGTCAGGTACCATCTGCTGAGTAATTTATAATGCATTTCTTGTATCCTTGCGGATACAGATGCTCTCCTGTTCTTTGTGAATATTTTCATCCAGTCTGCGACAGTTATTTCAAGACCCAATTCCGCCTGCCATGCGGAAGTGTATGCCCTACTCATCAGAAGTTTGTATAGGAGAGAGATTAAATGTGTTGGCGGGTGCTGCATAGTGCACAGGGCCTCAAAGGGCGTTCTGTCCCTGAGCAACTCAGCCTGATCTTTGCAGGTGTTGAAGTAGTGAGTGATTTGCGCCATTCTGAACCAGGACGAGAACACTATCTGGTCCCATTCTACTAAATCTGTTTGCGATTTGAGCTTATTTTGTTGCACCACATTCGAAAAAGCTGTATCAGCTAGAGTGTATGTTATCCCCCTAGCGCGTTTTGGGAACTCCATGCTCAAGTCAGGGTTCTCCCGTATTGGAACATTCGGTGAGGTGCGTGTTGACACATAGGAGCTCTCTTCCATTGTCCTGTCCCACACCTTGAACGCATCACTTATCATTGGGTACAGTGCAAGGGATAACGGGCGGTTTTTAGCAGAAATCCAGGCCAGTGCCCCAGTGTTTCCGCGTTGCAAGATTTCATTATCTATTTGTATCCATAACTTATCAAGTGAATTCCGACTCCACTCCACAATCCTCTGAAGGGATATTGCTTTTTGGTACACTCTTAAGAGCGGGACCCCCAGGCCGCCCCTGTCTCTGGACAGGTATACGGTGGACTTTCTGACTCTTGGTCTGACTCTATTCCATATGTAGGTTTCAATGCCCTTTTGCAGTTGCTGAAGGTAGTGAGAAGCCGACAGTGACGGGATTGTTTGCATGATGTAAAGGATCCTCGGGAGCACATTCATCTTAACAATCCCTATTCTTCCCAACCATGAGATTGTTTTCTTTTTCCAATTGGACAAGTCTCTAAGAACTTCGTCCCTGATTTTTTTTGTAATTAAGATCAATAATTTCTGGGGCACTAGGCGTGATAATTATTCCCAGGTATTTTATATTATTCCTGGCTATTTTGATAGGGCAGTTTATCGTCGAGGTTGCTAACCTATCCGGATGCTCGGTGATGTTTATGATCTCAGATTTCATAGGATTAAGTAGAAAATTCGAAAATTCACCGTATTCCTTGAAAACAATCAATGCCTCCCTCAGAGATGTGTCTGAGTCCTCTAATGTCAGGAGGACATCATCGGCGTACATTGAGAGTTTATGTTCAACACCGCCAACTATCAGACCCCCCACTGCTGCGTTGGCCCTGATCCTACTGGCAAGGACCTCAATTGTGAGAGCAAAGAGGAGAGGTGACAGAGGGCACCCCTGCCTCGTACCGTTCTTAATCAGGAATGTTTCTGAGAGGGTGCCATTCACCCTCACCCTCGCGTTTGGTGTCGAGTATAAGGACATGATGACGTTTATGATACCGGGCCCAAATCCGAACCTTTGCAGTGTCAATCGGATAAACCTCCAGCTGACCCGGTCAAACGCCTTCTCCGCGTCTGTTGTTACCAGGACAAGAGGCAGTTTGTGTATATGGGCATAAGTTATCAGCTGTTGTACTTTAAGGGTGTTATCCCTGGCTTCCCGTGCAGGAATAAATCCTACTTGGTCAGCAGAGATGAGACCCGGGAGAAGTCTGTTCAAACGGGTGGCTACAACTTTCGCCAAGATCTTTACATCTGAGTTGAGCAAAGATATCGGCCTGAAATTTTCAGGCTTGTCAGGTGGTTTCCTAGGTTTAGGGATGACCGCAATGTAAGCTTCCAGCATGGTGCTGGGAAGCTTGGGAGTTTCAGACAAAGTTGCGAACAAGCTTGTCAGCTTTGGGGCAAGTATATCCAAGTACTTTTTGTAATACTTCAGTCCGAAGCCATCGGGCCCAGGGCTTTTGCCCGTCGGGAGGTCTTTAATGGCTTTCTGTACTTCCTCGAGTGTGATTGGCTGCTCCATGAGCTCTCTGTCACCCTCTGAAATTTCTGGAAGGTCAGTGGACCGCAGATATTGAAGTGTGTCATCATCTGCTGTCTGATGTGCGGGAGGAGCCGCCTGCTCTCTGCCAGGGTTTGTCAGGTTGTATAGTGATTCATAATAACATCTGAAGGCTGCAGCGATTGAATCGCCATCCGCCTTTATGCCTCCACCTGCGTCCACTATATGGTGTACATGGGCTTTTAGTTTTTTCCTGGCTATGGCTCTTGCCAGGAGCTTCCCAGGTTTGTCACCCTGTTCAAAATAAAGCTGCCGCAATTTGAGAGCCTGTCTTTGATAGTCCTCCTGCAAAAATTGCAGAAGGTCCTTCCTAGCCGTGGATAATCGTGCTAGCCCCAAGTCGTCTCGGGGGTGCTGTTTGTGATATTGCTCAGATGTTTTTACCTGCAGCAACAGTCTGTTATATTGCTCTTTCCGCATTTTGTTTAACCTCACTTTGCACGTTATGAGGAGGCCTCTTATAGTGCACTTATGCGCTTCCCATATAACGGATTTGTCAATCCCCTCAGTCGCGTTTAAGCTGAAGTATTCAGTCAAGGATTTTCTCAATTCAGTGTTAAACACTGGGTCATCCAGAAGAGTGTCATCAAGTCTCCATATAAATGGAGTGACAGGTTTGCTAGGCCAGTGAATGGTACAGTTCACTGGTGCGTGGTCGGACCATGTGATCGCAGAAATTCTGCTAGTTTTAGTGATAATTAATCCCGTGGAATCTGTAAATAAATAGTCTATTCTGGAATATTTTCGATGGGGATGTGAATAGAAAGTAAAATTCTTGTCTGTTGGGTGGTGTGTGCGCCAAATGTCGTGAATCTTTAATTCAGCCAGTGTAGAGGACATGCGTTTAAGTGTTTTATGTGGGGCGCTGGAGAGACCGTTGGAGGTATCAAGAACAGGGTCCAAGGGAGCATTGAAGTCCCCACCAAGGTACAAAATGCCCATTTGCATTTCAAGTAGTCTGCGGGAGACTTTTTGAAGGAAGAGATGCTGGGAGGAGTTCGGGCAATATACATTGGCTAGCGTGATGGGCTTGTTAAACAAAGTGCCCGTAAGTATCAGAAATCTACCCTCAGGGTCTTTGTAACTTTGTGAGAGCTGGAAGGGAACCCCTGCACCAAAAAGAATCCCCACCCTATTTTTTTTTTTGGAGCTTGAGGCAAAGTATGCCACTGGGTATCGATGGTTGTGCCAATTTGGTTCGTGAGCTATTGCAAAATGTGTTTCCTGTATGAGGACTATGTCCCCATTCATTCTCTGTAGGTCCCTCATAACTATGGCACGTTTGGAGGGACTATTAAGCCCCTTGGCATTAACAGTAATAAGTTCAATAGGTCGGGGTTTACCTCTGTTAGTTTGAGACGCCATGGCCACCCTGCGTGTCCAGCAGTGCGTCGTGGGAGAGAGAGATGAGACGGCAATCCCAGGAAAAAAAGGGAGAGAAAAGAGAGAGAGATAGAAAGAGAGAAAGGAAAAGAGAGAGAGAGAGGAGGGAGGAAGGGAGAAAGAAAAAAAAAAAAAGGGGGGGGGGCCCTCTCCTTTTTTTTGGGGAGGGGGAGGAGGGGTTGGGGGGGAGGTGCGGGAAAGGGGAAAGAAAGGGGTCAAAAAGGTTAGAGGGTGTAGGGGACGTGAGATAGAGGAGTCTTCTCTCAGAAGACTCAAACAACAGTGAATGTGTATCACTTAGTAAGAACTGAAAAACATAACCTTAAACATCAAATACAATCAGTAACAGTTCCTAAAACAAATAAATTCTGTCACAACTACTTCAGAGAATCAGGGGTAGTTGTCCCTGTGCATATCGCATGTGAACTTAATTAGATAACATTGTACTTTAAAATCTGGTTGACCCTTTAGGGTAATTTGAGTGGATTAAGGTGCTTTCCTTATATCTGACTAACTTAGTTAGCAACATAATGTTGCCACTCAGCTATGCATTCTACTTCTCCAGGTTCCATATTATCTGGTCCCAATTATCTTTTAATGTTGGTCATATATTAACCCATGTGAAGGTGTTTACAGGTGTCCCCGTAGGTTATCTATTGCTAATCCTCTGACAACCTTAACGTTATGTGTCCACCCTCCCGTATATCCCACAAGCTCCCGTATCTCAGTGAAGAATCGGGACAGGATGTATAAGTGCTTAAATCAATCAGGTGGGAGGGCAAATAGTACAGTGTAGCCTGCTCATGTCTTCGCCAACCACTCCAAAATGGGGGTCCTGTTTATATAAGCGCATCCCTTCTTAAACTATCTAATGGGTGACCCTTTTGTGTATTCTACTGTAACTTGCTATATTAGTCCCTACCTTCTGCTATTGGGAGATGGGCATTAATGTAGTCACTGAATCAAGAGGGATGCTAGATAAAAACAATATCGGTTAGCTTAGCTGTATATCGGGTTCTAACAACAGTAATAGTATTTCCGGTGATAAAGCCGGAACTAAACATTCCTATATAACTTTTGGTGCAATACTTTTAGTGAACACAAGTGTGACAGTACAGATATTAATTTAAAATAACAACAACAATAAAACAACATGTTATATACGACCTGATAGTTTCACAGATGGGCATAGGGTCCTGCAACTGGCAAAGTTCATCAGGAACCAATGTTGCCTGTAAATGTCCCAGAAAGTAATTTGAAAAATAAAGGAGCAAAAACAAAATCCATGGCAATTTATCTGGATTCACCCACGGATCTGCTGGATTTCTTCCTGAATTATGGCATTCGGAGCTCTACGAGCTGGTTCTTCCTGATGTGGCGGTTCAATTTCCAATCCAAGTGCTTGGTTAAAGTTGGGGAGATCTCCCAGGCCTCGGAGGACGTGAGATGCATTATTTTTAGTTGCAATGAGGCAAGTGGGGAATCCCCACCTGTATGGAATCCCCTTCTCCTTCAGCACTGATGTGATGTATCTCATGTCTCTCCTCTTTTGCAGTGTAGTGGGACACAAGTCTGAGTATACTTGAACTTCTGTACCTCTGAAAGTGATAGGATGCCTGGTTCTAGCTAATTTGAGGACTTCTTCTTTGTCCCGAAAAGACAAAAATTTAATAATTATGTCCCTGGGTGGGGCCCTATTTGGTGGTTTAGGGCGTAAAGCTCTGTGTGCTCGCTCTATTTGCACATCCTGTGCTGAGGCGTTATTTTTTAGATATCTGATAAATTCCTGTATATAAAGTGGTATTTCTGGGGGGTCAACTGATTCAGGTATACCCCGGAGGTGCAGATTGCTCCTTCTGCTCCTATTTTTTAGGTCTTCTAAGCGGTCCATTAGGGAGTGAACCATGCCCTCCTGAGCCTGCTGTAAACTGGCTTGATGTTGAACATCGGAGCTAAGGGATTCCTGTTTCTCCTCTACCTGCGTGACACGGTGATCTATAGCTGCAATGTCCCTTTTAACCTCCCTGAACATACTTTTGAATTCATGCATCGCACATTTAATGTCCTCTTTGGAAGATAGGTGTAATATATCTTCTTTTGTAAGATAGCTAAGAGAGTTAGTGTTAGGCCTATGCTCATGGACCTGTGCATTCACTGAGGGCCCCAGAGAGTCCTGCATGGTTTTGCTAGGCGTTTGGGCAGAGTCTGATGGTATCAAAAAGTTCTCCATCATGGTAGGTTGTGTGCTTTTGGAAGGTTTAGGGTTTCTTTTGGTAGACATTGCAGGCAGAGAGACTATATATATATATCTATAAAGGTCCCTTTCTTTGCTCAGTATTGCACCTTTGTTGTGCGTATCTTTATTATTTATATATCCTCAAATGTGATTTGTGGTTACGCACCTGGTCTATCACTGAGGCCTAGTTTGTTTTTTTTCCTCTAAGAGGGCCTGTTTTTTTATCCCCTATTTGAGTCAAACTGCCTGAGCTTTGGGATCCCCTGTGTCTCTAACACCAGATCTGTTATAACTTGCGTTTGTGACCCCAGAGCTTCGTTAGCTAAAAGTTATTCGGCTAGATTGTGTAATGAGGGCCCGCTCGTGGGTAGCAGTATCTGTATCAGTGTCAGTATGGAGGCCGCCTCCGGGACTCACCCTCACTCCTTGTTTATGCTCCGATCAGTCACACTGAGCCCTTCTGATTGCTGTATTCCGGATCGTGGAGGCGTATGCTCCGGTGTCGGCCCTTGTTGTGTGTATAGCCGCCTGCAGCGGCGGTATGCAGCGTGCGTTGCTCTCCTCACTGTCTGAGCCACGTGGTCGCGGCCCTGCCGTCACCAACGGCAATACAATAATGCGGTTCCGTATCTTCGGCTCTTCAGGTCCCCTGTATGTGCCGCCTTACAGTGGTCGCGGTGATGACTCCTCTGGGCTATGTATGCTGGGGTTCTATGCAATCCGACACCAGGCCCAGCAGACGTCTCAGCATTAGAGACCGCTTCTGTTTGTGCTCCTCCAAGACTCACCGCATCTCTAAAGGGAAGGTATCTTGTTGTTCTCCCAAGGTCAGGGAATCTTTCTTGATCCAGTGAGTGGGTTTAGCAAGCTTGGTTCAACCAGGTTATTTGCGATATAGCACTAGGGACTACGGAGCTCTGTTAAAATGCAGCCATTACAGATCCTGGCTAGGCTCCGCCCCCCCGGAATTATCCTTTTTAAATAAAATTACATTGCAGAAGTAGCATCACATACAGATTTCCTTATTATTTATATATTTTAGAAAGTTTTTGAAAAAATCTAATACATTCATAGAATGATTATTTAACGGATAATGAGACATGTAGACAATTCAGAACTATTATGGGAAACGGTTAAGGTAGTATTCTCTGGTAATATAATATCATATGATGCTAATCTGCATAGGAAATCACAACAGAAACTCCAAATGATGCAGGAAAAATTAGCCGCGTCATATCACTCCTATTATTCTAACCCCTCAGCAACAATGCGGGAAACTTAAAGGATAAGTAAAGAAGAGCTGGATGCCCATCTTGCAGACCAAGCATTGCAGTAAAAGTTAAAAACTGATAGCCGATATTATAGATGTGGGAATAGATCAGGTAAGCTATTTGCTTCATTAGTCAATATACAATCATCTCGTAAACACATAACAGCTATTAGATATAAGGATATCATGCATAAGAACCCAGTGGATAGCTGTTATTATACAGATTAATATACCAGTCAAAAGAATATTACAATGTCACCAGTAGTTAATTTCTGGGAAAATTTTACTTTGCCACAAATTACACAAGAGCAACTAGAAAGTTTAAATGCTCCAATTACATCGGAGGAAATTGAAAAAACTATCTCCTCTTTAGCAAATGCTAAAGCATCTGGTCCAGACAGACTTCCTATTGAATTTTACAAGATACTTAAGTCCCAGATAACCCCTCTACTCACTAGACTGTTTAATAGATACTTTCAAGAGAATAAGTTTCCAGCTCAGACTTTCACTAGTTCATATATATTTCTGATTCTAAAGGCAGGAAAAGAACAGGAGATGCCAGAGTCCTGTAGACCTATTTTGTTGCTCAACTCGGACTACAAAATTTTAATGAAAATTCTAGCGGAGAGATTAAAAACAACTCTTACTAGCCTTATACATACGGATCAGACGGGGTTTATGTATGGAAGAACATCAGTAAGAAACTTAAGGAGAGTTCTACATACAATCTCACACTTTTGGACAGGTGCAATGCAGAACAATGAGAAAACCCTCGCAGAGGCCTTCCTGCTATCTTTGGATGCAGAGAAGGCATTTGATAGGGTTGAGTGGAACCACTTATTCGAAACTCTTGAACATTTTGACTTTAAAGGCTCATTTATCTCTTTTATTCGTAATATTTATCATACATCAATGGCTTATATTTTGATTAATGGGATGGAGTAAGTTTATATAGAGATACAAGGCAGGTTTGCCCTCTTCTTGTCACCTCTTCTCTTCAACCTGGCCCTGGAGCCCTTAGCAATAAAACTTTGTTTATCTTTCCCTGGAATAAATATTGAAGGAACAACATTGCACCCTGCGTTATATGCAGATGTTATGCTGCTGTTTGTGGAACATCCTATTTTACACATTCCAGGAATATTACAAGTAATTAGGGACTTGGGGAATTTATCAGGCTACAAGGTGAATATAAACTACATAAATTGGCTTCATAAATCTAACGAGAGTATATATAACTTCCCATTTAAAGAAGATAGTCATTATTTAACATATCTGGGAATCCATCAATCTAATAACCCAAACTTGATATATAATTTAAATGTCTCTAAACAATGCACATAAATTACCACACTATTGGAAAGCTGGCATCATTTGCCATTGTCGCTAGCTGGTAAAGTGGACCTTCTCAAAATGGTTATTTTGCCCAAATTATTATATCCCTTGCTAATGCTCCCAGTACTTCTCACCAAAGGGGACTTAAAGTGCCTGAACAGAGCAAAGCGGAAATTTCTATGGAAAGGGGAAAAATGAGAATAGCCCTTAATAAATTATATACTCCATTTTTAAGTGGTGGACTTGGTTTACCCGATTTTAAGCTGTATAACTGGGCAACGTTGCTGCGTAATGTATTAGATTGGCAATTAGGTACGAGACACTTTTATGATGAGGCATTAGAGAAATCTGTCTTAGGTAAGCTTGAACTTTCCTTCCTTCCTTATATATTCCGGAAGGATTTACCGATAAATATACAGACACATATTCTTTATAAGGACGCTTTACGTGTTTGATGGTCGGCTCATAAATTCTTAAAGCGTATAAACCCTGCTCCTAGGTTTATTCCATTAAGAGGGAATATTTATTTCCCAGCCGGTATACTAGCCCTTTTCAATTATGAATGATGAAAGGACTAAGGGTAATTGGTGACTGTGTAGACAAATAGAGATATACATTTGTTTCAAGCCCTTCAAGATCGATTTGAGATTCCTCGCTCCCACTTTTATACATATTTATAAACCTGGCATTATATCATGGGATTAGTGAGAGAAGATCCTTTTTTTTGGGAAATCAACCGCAAACAGCATTCGTGATGGGTACATTCTCTATTGCCGGCTTTTATAAAATTTTGAATCATAAAAGAAAATAGAGAACCTGGTGGGTAAATGGAGCCTAGATGTTGCAAAGAATCTAATGCCCTCTCAAATTGTGGATAGTTTAGAATTGGTAAAAGAAGCAACGCTCTCTATATCTCTTAGAGAATCCCAATTGAGGATGCTACACTATGATTATATAGCCCTGCCTAGATTATCAAAATGGAAACATGATTGTACTAACAGGTGTGCTGAATGCCTATGGGAGAATGCACGTTATATACATAATGTTTACTCGTGCCCAAAGATTAAATCGTTCTGGTGTAGGATCCAATACTGGATTAAACAACATCTTAAAATTGATGTTCAGCTGGGTGTGTCTCAAATATGTTTGTTTTAATGGGATAAGAAACCTGACAAAGGACAAAAACTTCTTACGGTAATTATACTTTTAGCATGTAAATGTAACTTAGAATTATGGACACACAGGCCTGCACCAATAATCCCACAACTAAAGAATAAAATAAGGAGACAGTTACTGATAGAACAATGGGAATCTAAATTGGATTATCTAAATAGACTGAGACCCTTCCTTAATAAATGGCATTTATATATTAGGACATTAGATAGAGAGATGCAAAGACAAATTTTATTACCCTTTGCACAAACAGAAATACTATTGGAAGACAGTTTGAGGGGAGAATGGAACTGTATGGAAGACACTCCAGAAGGTATAACTTCATTAAGGTTATTAATCAAAGGATCATAACAGCGACCCGGACTAGCATGAGAAGTTAAGTTCTTGAGAGAGGGGAGGAAGAGGGGAATGTGTGCAATTAGCAAAAATATTTTCCTATGCTGTAAATATGTATGATATAAGTGTCGAAGGTTCTACTAAACTATTTTTATTTTTCTCTGCAATTCAAGTTATCCATGGAACCAATAACACTTATGCCCTATGGTAATAATTTAAAATTGATCGTGCATATGACAAATGGCTCTTGCTTCTTTTGTCTTGTACTTACAAGGTGTTTATTGTCCCTTTTAAGAAAATAAAAATGATATTAGAATGTTAATATTTTTTGGAATTGTTTAGTGTTTATAAACTATATAACTATGCACATCATGAACTGATATTATCATTGTGGAATCATCTAAGACTAAATGGTATGGAAAGAGTTAACATGTAGCTGCTAAACAAAAACAAGAAATGCCCCATTTTTGTGTCCCCCCTCCCTTTAAAATAAAAATGTATCCTTCAAATCTATCCCCCCAGGTTTAACAACCGCTCTCCCAAATCTCCTAGCATAAAGCCTCCTAGGTTCTGAGTCCAGAGCTAAAACAAAAAAACAAAAACCTTTAAATATTAACATATTACCTTTAAAAACTGGGAGAATCTCCCTTTTATACTTAAAATAAAAATAAAAAAATCTCAGTTTCACAGGTCAGACCTCCTGTACTATTTTACATATGATTGATTTTATCCATTCGGAATAATGGGTAGGCTGAACATCGACATTCCCCCAGCCGTTGGAAGCCTCTTCATTCGTCAGAAATGACGAATCCAGCTTCCTCCAATCACGGCTTTTCCCCCGGGGAATCATGGCCTGAGGCAACGCCGTGATTGGAGGAAGCCGGATTCGTCATTTTGGACCTGTGAAGAGGGCTTTCGACGGGCGGAGGAAGCACTGCAGCGGCTGTCAGGATTAAAAGGTAAGTATTTGAAGAAAACGAGTGAAATGTTAATTTTGATGAATTAAAGTGACCTTGTTTTTAATAGGTTTATTAAAAACCGGGCACTAATTCATCCAAATTGACCTTCACTTTAACTTTCCCATGGCTCAGCTCACACTTATTTAAAGAGAGGTCACCAAAGAAGAGCCAGTATATGAAAGTGGAACCTTTAGAGCGTAGCTTGTTAACAACTAATGAGAAGTCTTTTTTTATTTTATTTTAACTATTTGACTATTATATTATTTTTTAAAAGTTATTTTTCTTGTTTTTTGCTGTTTATTTTTTTATACTGGGCCAAGAGGCTTTAACATTTGAAGAGGGCTTGTGATGGGGGATGTTTAAAGTGAAGGATAAATTAGAGGGAAATGTGGTTAGTTTTATGGGGTTCTTATGAGTTAATATGATTTATGTGTATATGAATTGGGAAGTTCTTGGTGGTTACATGTAACTTTTGATAGATGTCGGGGCATGTAGGGGGTATAGTGGTTAGGGGGCTAAATGCAGTAGATGTCTAATGGGTTAAACAGCTTTCATGAGAGTTAAGGGATAAGAAGTTCAGAGGGACACAGGGTTAAGGTCATTAGGAGATTTTGTACTGGAGGGGAGTAATACATCCTTAAAAAAAAAGTTTGTACAAGCCCTAAAAGTTCCCCAGTGTATCCACTGCCTATAGTATTTTATGCATCAGATTCACTATAGAATGTAAAGATGAATGAGCTTAAATGCACATGTAATGTAAATTGAACATTTACGGCTGGAGTATAATTGTTTACAAATAGCTTCCTTAACTTACATTTGAAATAGCTGAGTTTGTCTAATGAAACCACTACCCATACTGAAATTATTAATATTGTAGTACTGGCTGTAGAAAAGCTATGTAAACAGTAACATAAATCAAACTCCCAGTTGGATGTGGGAGAGAGCTCAGTCCGTTTGAAAGGGCGTTTCTGCAGCATCTTTGAAGACATTGAAATTGGTATCAGTTGCTTGACTGAATACACTGTAATTTTAATTACATCAGCTGTATGGAATAGCATGCAGATTGGGTAGCTGAAGAGTGGTGTTAGTAAATTTACTTGTGTTTTTTTTTTAATTATTACTATCCCTTTGGGACCATTTTATACCAGGAGAGTTATACCCTGCTACCTTTAGCTATTTCAGTGGAGCAGTTTGCCTGACATTGCCTCATTTACAGCTAGCTCTAACTGACTACATGGAGCTAACATATACTTAGTTTTCACTGTGTATATTTAAAGATGGCTGTTGATTTACAAAACGATTGTGCTAGCAAATTGACAGTTTAAAATGTTACTGAAACATTTATTTGATTATATAGCTCTTTTGGAGTTTGGTGCTTAAAAGGATAAGAAAAAAGTTTTTTCATTCCTTCTGACATCTAAAGACTTCACTGAGTCTGTGAAAGTGCACTACTGCTGTCACATGATGCAACAATACGCACGTACCAAGTTGGCGACATCCAGTATAAAAATGCTGTTTTATCAACTAGATTATTTTAATGGGTAAAAATAAGAGAATGTGTTTAACCCCTTAACGACCGCAACATACCCTGTACGTCGCTGGTCGTTAAGGGTTTGTCTGGGTGTAAAAGCGCGAGCCTTGCCTTGAGCGGCAAGATCGCGCTATTAGACCCTCCCTCTCTCCTGCTCGCCACTGAACCCCCCATAGAAAGGGGTTAAAGAGAGCACTTAGCTCAGGAGAAATAGCAACAGCATAGTGAGTAGTAACTATTCTACTTAAGATGTTTTTTTATACATATGATAGAAATGTGTTGAGTTAAATACCCCTTTAATTGCTTTTTAAATGACAATATTTGTTAGGCATAAATAAAAACTTTTTTTTAACCTTACTGTCTTGTTAGAGGAACATTAAACAGTAAATAAATGCTAGATATAATGATGTATTCAAATCAAAGAGTTGCGTGAGGTTAATAGGTAGATGGTTTTTTTTTTAAATGATGCTAGTTTAGATAAGGTTGGGTCTGCACTTGTTATAAAGTAATGGCCTCTACCATGTTGAAACCTAGGTTTATTCCTTATCCCTTCTGCTGAGGGCAATTAGAGACAGCTAAAGTGTGTAAACGATGACTGTGGGGAATATACCAATGTTAATGTTTGCTGTATCCCACACAGCCTTCATCTAGCTTTTGTGTGCGCACATTATCTGTCACTAAGTATCCTCAGCAGTAGAGAGAGAGAGATAATGTAAGAGGAACCTAGGATTATACATGGCAGTTGTAAAGCCCTCAATTACTTTTGTAATTCTGTTATAAAATTTACTACACACATATTGCTTTTGTCTTTGACTCACCAGATGATTTCAGGTAGGTACCAGTAATGCATTGCTGCTCTGTAGCCGACTTTAACTGCGTGTTTAACACCTTTGTATGGATTATGCACAAAGTAATGTACAAGCAGCAGTGCAGTGCTAAAATTCTGTAACACCTTTATGTTCTTTTTAAGCATTTTATAGCACAATCTCAAAGTGTTTCATATCCCTTTAAAAACGTAATGTGCCTTCGTAAAATGAAGGGTATCGTGTGTGAGTGTTGCTCGTGTTTACAGCACTCAGTCTTTTAGTTTGCCTAGGTTCTGCTTTCCATTAGTTCTTGTGCATGCAGAACCAGTTACTTTATCAGACATAGAGAATTCTGCTCTTTCTTTGCGACCGTCTTTTAGTTTGCCGACAGAACATGTTGGTTCAGCGTCAGCTGGGTCCCATGGGAAATCTCGTACCTTCCTGAAAGTGAGCTTTGCCCAGCAATCAGCAGGCACATCCTTTTGCCTGTAATTGTTTCAAGAGATAAACAAATATCTTAATTAAGTGGAAAAACAAGCCGAGAGGAAAATTGGCAAAACTCGAGGGTGATCGCTTCAGTCTTTTAATTGCTGTTCCCCCACTAGGCAGCTTTATTAAAGAGCTGCAGTTTGCTTCAGGATATTTTGGAATAAAAGCATCATTTGTGTCGCCAGAATTAAAATTGTGGGAAAACTTATCTCATGCTTGTAGTACATTATTGCATGTAAAGCATCACATTCTCTTTTCTTTCACTCTTAAAAATGGTGGTAATTTTATCTTTTGGAATTAACTTTAACAAAGCCCCATTAAATGCAGTTTTAATAATATAACTTTTTTTTAAAAGAGATACTACTTCTACCAATATTAAGCATGAATGGTATACACAGGGGTACATAAATATAAAATATAGGCAAACTAAATTGATCCATAATGCCCTTCCATATCGCTCATTTCACTTTCTAAATAAACTTAAAGGGACATTCTAAAACAAAAACTACATGCTCTGATTTGTTAGACTATAGCTTACTATGTTATTTTCTATAAAGGAGTTAAACACAGGAAAAGTTCCATCTTGGAGCCACAAGTATTGTAGTTTCAAAGCAGGAAACTTCTGGAGATTGGTGGCCACTTGTGATGGCTGCTCCTGATTGGCCGATTAGCCATGTCCATTTTGGGAGCTGTAATCCTTATTACTCCAGGGTATGACTTTTCCTAGGTGTTTAACCGCTTTGTAGGTGTTAAACATAGTTGGCAAGGATTAGTAATAGAAAAAAATA